>NC_048566.1:63859961-64159961 GCF_013265735.2 Oncorhynchus mykiss
CTACCTGTTCTCTACCTGTCTAGGATGGCTGGGTTGAATGGAAACGTGGGATGCCCCAGACAGAAGCCACGCTGACTGCCTACCACAGAGCAGAGTAGAGAGGAGGCTCCAAATAAACATCCTAGTGACATGCCGCAACACAGTGGCTGGCTGGCTGGCTCGCTGTTCTTTGTTGATTAATTGTAGTAAAAAGTGTGTGTGTGTGTGTGTGTGTGTGTGTGTGTGTGTGTGTGTGTGTGTGTGTGTGTGTAGAGGTTGGGGGGTGTTGGAAGGGTTGTGTACATTTCAGATGAAAGCCCTGCTGTGTTTTGACTTGTTTCCAGATGCTGTGGGATTGGTCCTATTTGTTATAGTAGATGGGGGTGGGCCCTGCCCCTTTCACCAACCCAAACCCTGCACCAACCCAAAACCTATTTGAAATGTACTGTTAACATTTAACCATATTAAGAAGTTTGCTGAGTATCATAGGGTTCCTGTTACGAAAGTAGAAACCCGGTATTTGTTGCCCTGGTTACGGCTTGTTTTCCATCATAACAGCTTACATGTAGACTTACTTATTGTGTGTGTAAAGAGCCGTGACACTGTGATGTCACCACATCTCGATAAATTACAAGTTGTTACAACCATAAACTAAACAGTCATACAGCCTGTCCTTCAAAATGCAACATCCACCGGCCATAACTCTCATGCTAATTTCTAAGCATTACAATGTAATAACATTTGAAAACTGATCTCCATATGAAACGTTTTACCTTTCATTTCCAAAATGTTCAACTTGGATGGTTAAAAGTCAACCAAGGTAAAAACAGTACACGGTAAAGATAACACATTCCAATGGCATGATATTGTGACGGATTGACATTTACCCATTTAGTCCAAATGTTGCTGTACTCCCTGGGCTGTTTGGAGTAGAAATATGTGTGTGTGTGTATGGGGGAGGGGGGGGGGGGGGGGGGATAAAGACTTTCTGTGTGTTGAAAAGGATAATTGCTCATCTAAACTCACCCGAGATGACTTATTCTCTCTCTCCTTTTCCAATGGCAACATAAACTTCCGTTGCATTCTTGGGGGAAAGAGTTATGTTGACCTCTCTCTCCTTCACAGTGATAGGAGAGATGGGGGGTGTCTGGACTGAGAGACTGAGAGCTTAGCTGGTGTGGGTGGATTGCGTGGATGGGGGTCAGGCGATGGGGGGGGGGGGGGGGGGGGGGTAGTTCTCTGGCTCTCTGGTTGTTTGAACGTTGTGAGTGAGGGCTCAGAAATGACGGAGTAGGCATGAATGGTCCTGGCTGTTTATCATGTGGGTCAGTGGGCTCCACTTTAACCTTTCAGCTTCACCTCTTTCTCTTTCCTACAGGAAGTGACCAATAGACCCGAGCCGTGCATCTGGCCGTGCCCGAATGAAAGACAAGTAATGTGTGCAGCAGGGCCCCGGAAAAGAAGTCAAACACAGTTACAGTGCTAGATAAATCCTTTTGAAGTGTGTCAATGCAGGAGGGTGGGGGGGTTATGTAAAGAGCACCAATCATTGTGCTGTTTACCCAAGGGAAACAAGGCAAGTGTTTGGTTGGATGGGTGGACGAGCTGCACCAGGGTTTAATCAGTAGGACCTCAAGGCAGATGTTAATGTGAGGTTTTCTGCTTTCCTTCTCTCCTCGCCGTCTCTCTATCAGTGGAGGTTTCTCAGAGGAGGAAGGGGAGGACCATCCTACTCAGTGTATTTCAGAACTTTTTTAATAGTGGAACAGTCAAAAATGTATCATTTTTAGATAAAACTATACTAAATATATTCACGTCACCAGATTAAAACACACTGTTTTACAATGGTTTACAGTGGCCTCAACAGCACCCTCTAGGGGAGCACCATGGTGTAGCCAGAGGACAGATATTTTTCGGCATCTTCTGGGTACGTTGACTTCAATACAAAACCTAGGAGGCTCATGGTTCTCACCTCCTTCCATAGACTTACACAGTAATTATGATGACTTCAGGAAGGCGTCCTCCAACCTATCAGAGCTGCTAAACTGCTTGCTGTACACTGTACTGCCTGATTGTACACATGGATTGGATTGTGGGTTTACTAACATGTTAGTTCTAATTCGTTGACTATAACGGATAACATGGTGACAATGATGTCTGCTGTGTAGCGGTTAGGGCTTATAGTGTGAAGGTTTTGCTCGAGGAGGTTATTGCAACTGGTCATAGACAGCACTGAAGTCCACAAGTGAAGGGAAAAGATGAGAGGAGGAGAGCCCGTAGATCCGAGAAGGAATTATACAACAAGCAAAGTGATGATCCTGTATGTGGCTCCTATGAAAGTGAACTGTGTGTGCGGGTGATCAGGGGGGTAGTCATTCCGCCAATTCTGTTGCAAAACGTTTCTTAAACAGAATCAAATAAAATGGGGTGGGACTTACCTGAGTTTGTCCAATAGAAACGCTTGCTTTGACTAATGATTACACCTCGGATCAGCTAGATACAGGCAAGAATGTGCAAGGCGGTATGGAATGTGTCACTGTCTGTCACCTTAATTACTCCAATTTGTCTCTCGACCTGTTAAGTTGTAGCAACGTCATGATGGGTATAGGGCAAATTCAAGTATAATGCCTTAACCTATCAATGTTACATTGAGCTGGGTGAATGGAATCTGAAAGACAGTCATCCAATATCCAGTAACAGAAATAAGGCCATCGTAAACATCACCGACTGCCACTGCTCTCTCTCTCTCTCTCTCCTGCTCTCTCTCCCTCTGTCCTGCTCACTCTCCCTCTCTCCTGCTCTCTCTCTCTACTGCTCTCTCTCCCTCTCTCCTGCTCTCTCTCTTGCTCTCTCGCTCTCTCTCCTGCTCTCTCTCTCTCCCTCCTGCTCTCTCTCCCTCTCCCCTGCTCTCTCTCCTGCTCTCTCTCTCCTGCTCTCTCTCTCTCTCCTTTGCTCTCTCTCTCTCTCTTGCTCTCTCTCTTTCTCTTGCTCTCTCTCTCTCCTGCTCACTCTCTCTCCTGCTCTCTCTCCCTCTTGCTCTCTCTCTCCTGCTCTCTCTCCCTCTCTACTGCTCTCTCTCTCTTGCTCTCTCTCTCTCTCTCTCTCCCTCCTGCTCTCTCTCCCTCTCCCCTGCTCTCTCTCCTGCTCTCTCTCTCCTGCTCTCTCTCTCTCTCTCCCTTGCTCTCTCTGTCTCTCTCTTGCTCTCTCTCTTTCTCTTGCTCTGTCCCTCTCCTGCTTTCTCTCTCTCCTGCTCTCTCTCCCTCTTGCTCTCTCTCTCCTGCTCTATCTCCCTCTCTACTGCTCTCTCTCTCTTGCTCTCTCTCTCTCTCTCTCTCTCTCTCTCTCTCCTGCCCTCTCTCTCTCTTGCTCTCTCTCTCTTGCTCTCTCTCTCTTTCCTTCTCTCCTGCTCTCTCCCTCTCTCTTGCTCTCTCTCTCTCCCTCTCTCCTGCTCTCTCTCCCTCTCTCTTGCTCTCTCTCTCCTGCTCTCTCTCTCCTGCTCTCTCTCTCTCTTGCTCTCTCTCTCCTGCTCTCTCTCTCTCGCTCGCTCTCTCTCTCTCCTGCTCTCTCTCTCTCTTGCTCTCTCTCTCTCTCTCCTGCTCTCTCTTCTGCTCTCTCTCTCTCTCTTTCCCTCTCTCCTGCTCTCTCTCCTTCTGGGATGTGGGAAAGGAGAACAATCTAAAAGCACAATCCTGCAGACCACAGTAGCCTACAAAACTGGGTCTCTCTCCCTCCCTCTCTCTCTCGCTCTCTCTCTCAGGGTGTAAGGTGACATCTGTTCACAGCAGGCCTAAGGGACCTCACCTGACTGACTGGGGCCAGAATGTCAGGAATGCGAGTTCAATACTTGGTCAATCGGCCAGAGCGGTCGGCCAGTCTACCAGCCATCCATCTGAGGCATCCCAGGTCAGAAGAACTCACACCCTCAGTTTCTCTCGGCCCAGACTGAGGAATGTTATTGCCCCTTGAGACCTGGGAGAGAGGAGGAGAGAGAGGAGGAGAGAGAGAGAGAGAGAGATAGGGGACCACCCTGCTCCAACCCAACAGCTCATCTCTTACATTGTCCAGAAGGTTATATTTTGGTTTGTAAGGGCATATTGAGCATACACTCCTGATACTGTGTTGACATCAGTTGTTAGGAATGTCTGTCAATGCACTAATCTTTCCCACCCGTCTCAACACACAGTTGAGTGTAGCGTATCACTCTGTTTTGAAAAGGGGACATGTGTGGGAGGTGTGTATTACTTCCTTTGATGTTTGTCAGGTCCTGAATACCACTGCAGAAATATGTTAGAGTGGTCAGAAAGAGAAACAAGATATGGCAACTCTTGACTGGCTAATCATACAGTCGTTTTAAACACAGTGGTTTGAAGAAAAGCAACACTTCAGCAACTAGGAAATGGGATGGAATCTCTCCTCTGTGAATGTAAACACAGTCTCTCTCTTTCTCTCTCTCTCTCTCGCTCTCTTTGTTCTCCAGTGTTTACCATTGTCTTCCTCTTCTCACTCTCCTCAAACCACATGGGCGTGCCGTGCACCCCTCTCCTCTGTTGAGCTCTTCCACATCCTCTGACTCTCTACCACCTGAAGCCCCTGGCACTCAATCGGTTTGAGCCCTCTAATATTCTTCAGCTGTCCAGAACAAAGACCCCTTTCCCCAGCTCTATCCTGCTCTCTATCCCGCTCTCTATCGCGCTCTCTACCTCTCTCTATCCTGCTCTCTATCCCTCTCTCTATCCCGCTCTCTACCTCTCTATCCTGCTCTCTATTCCGCTCTCTATCCCGCTCTCTATCCCGCTCTCTATCCCGCTCTCTATCCCTCTATCTACCTCTCTCTATCCTGCTCTCTATCCCGCTCTCTATCCCTCTATCTACCTCTCTCTATCCTGCTCTCTATCCCACTCTCTATCCCTCTATCTACCTCTCTCCATCCTGCTCTCTATCCCGCTCTCTATCTCTCTCTATCCTGCTCTCTATCCCTCTTTTCTATCCCGCTCTCTATCCCTCTCTCTATCCCGCTCTCTACCTCTCTCTGTCCCACATCAATTTACATCCAGTCCAGACTACTCAACTGCATTTCTCCCCCTCCCCTTCTGCATCATCCTCTCTCGTGACACCCTTCCATTCACATCTCCTTCCCCCATCCTACCCCAACCAATCTCCAGACCGGTTTGGAGCGTTGCGTGAGACGGGGAAAAGTGTAGTCTTTCGTCAAGCCCGCGCAAGTGAAAAGAGGGGGTCAGAATGGGGGGAGGGAGGGAGGGAGGTTTAGGGGGAGCGGCGGGATCGAGGGAGGGGGCTGCTGGGACAGATCCATTTTCAAAGGGCTGTCTCTTCATTTGTTTTCCTTCAACATTTCACTGCTATTTAAAAGGGGAAGAAAAAAAGTGGAAAAAACCTCCCAGAAATGGTCCAGATGGCCATCAGTCATAAAAGGAATCTTTCAGGGACGACTCACCCTCTGCATTAGGAGAAGACGTTCCCCATGCTTGTGGCTGCCAGGGAAGGGGCGGATAGAACAGTATCTGTGCCCAAACAGCAAAGCATCTCTCCCTTTCCAGCTGTCACCTTAAGTGAGCGTCAAACGGGACTCACCTGAAGTTGCTGAGTGGTTGCTTTTGTTTGAAACCTGACACCCCCAGAAGAACTCCTCCACCCCGTCTTGGCAGCCATTAGCAGGGCTAGATATCTGTCTGAGAACACTACCTCCTTCAAATGTAACCAGGATGTATGAATAGATCACCTGAGGGCTGCTTTAATCCACCGTCATTAGAACAACCACAAAGCCACAAATGTACCTTCCCACAAGCCTGCTGAGGACAAACGGGACATTTTAATTCATTTATCTGAAGGGATCTTATAACATTTGACATCGACATACGGTCGTGACTGAGAGCGTTAAGGCATGAACCCTGGTGCAGGGGGGAGCGGAAGGGTATTTGCTCTGAGAGAGAGAGTGAGTAAGAGAGAGAGAGTGAGAGAGTGAGAGGGAGAGAGAGAGTGAGAGTGAGAGAGAGTGAGTAAGAGAGAGAGAGTGAGAGAGAGTGAGAGAGTGAGAGAGAGTGAGAGAGAGTGAGAGGGAGAGAGTGAGAGAGAGAGAGAGAGAGAGAGAGAGAGAGAGAGAGAGATTATTATTTTTTTATTATTATTTACTACCATTTTATATTATTATTTGCTATCATTTACAATTTTGTTACAATGTATATTGTATACATTGTTGCTTTGGCAATATTGACACAATGTTTTTCATGCCAATAAAGCAGCTTGAATATGAATTTGAATTTGAGAGAGAGGGGGGGCACAGAGAGAGAGAGAGAGAGAGAGAGAGAGAGAGGGGGGGGACAGAGAGAGAGAGGGGGGGGGACACAGAGAGAGAGAGAGAGAGAGAGAGAGAGAGAGAGAGAGAGAGAGAGGGGGACACACACAGAGAGAGAGAGAGGGGGGGGTGGCACAGAGAGAGATTGCCTCAGTGGTTAGCACTCCATTACCTTGTGTCTCACATTGTTTTATGTGAACTGCCGTGTCTTTGGTCAGCTGTAACAGGATAGTGGATGTCAGGCCCCACACACTCACTCTTGTTCCTGAAACACCGTAGACCACCCTGATGTCAGGCAACCTGGAGCCGCTAGCTCGGGCGTTTCTGCAAGCCAGCTATCTATTGTCCCCGGTTCAAAGAGGTCAGATTACAGTGTAGGCTAGAAAGTGGTCTCAGTTGCTATTCAGATGATTTGGCCTGAGTGGATTTACAAACCTGCTCATGCTGAAGCTGACAGCCTAAGCCTATCTGTTCACTTACAGACAGGTAAATGAATTTACCAGAAAGTGAAACCAAAGTCAGTGTGTTGCTAATAGTATAGCATCTCCACTGTCCCTGTCCCATACCGGGCTCGAACTCGTGGTCCTCTGATTGAAAACACACCTACTGCCCTCCTTGACAACGTACCAACCAATTGAGCTTTTGAAAAGGATCTAACTTCGATAGCTCCACTGGCAACATTTTCAAGCTGTCTGTGGAGTGAGCTTACGGCACATTCTTATCTCCGTTACACAAGCTTAACTGATGCTTTGGAGTAGACAGTTGTCTTGGAATGGACGGGTCTGGCTAACATGCTAACACGCTAAACTAAACCTGCGTTTCGTAGCAGCTAACAAGCAAACACTTAGTATGGCCAAAACACTAACCCGTTTGTGTCTGCTGATATTCTCCTTCTCCAAAGCAGGAACCTCCACCTATCTCTGTCTGTCGTGGGTCATATCATAGCCCTGGCTGTAACCAGACCCCCCCCCCCCCCCCCCCCCCCCCCCCCCCCCCCCCCCCCCGTGTGAATGGCTACTTCTGAAGAACAGAGAGGAAGAGGAAGTGAGACAAGGAGGCCACAGCCCTGGACTGGTCACATCAGTCATAATCATGTCAGTTTGAAGACGTGCAGTCTGTTGCCCTGGGTGATAAGGGCATGTGACAAGAGCCATTGTGTCAGGAACAAGATGGTACAGCGTAAGAAAGAGTGGCAGTGATGGAGGAATGAGGCAATGCAGTACTGTACACCATGACATAGACACTTAAATCCTCATCTTAATGTGAATTGTGCTACAGGAAATCTAGGAACTAAAACATGAACAAAGCTGCCACTTTTACAGATCTCCACTACTACATAATGAGCCTATTGCCAATCCGAAGTGTTGCAGGCCTGTCCTTTGTTGTTATATTTTTGGCCCATAGTATAGTGAGTTTCCTTCACCAGTTTTGAGACAATTTAAACTTTATATGAAAAATGGTTAGTCAGAGAGGAAAATGGTGGTGAGCGGAAAGAGAGGGAAAAAATTAAATAAACTTTAATCCCAGAAACACTGACCCAGAAAAAAAGGAGAGGAAGACACAAATGGAAACCAGAGGAATTCGATCCAGCTGGGGGATGCATCCAGCCCGTCCAGCCATCCAGCCCAGTCTGCTGCATTTCTACCTAGACGGGAGGCAGGGGTGAGCTGGAGGATGGTGGTGGGGGGAAGGGAAAGGTCCGGAAACAAAAACCAAATTGAAGGAAGAGCTAAAACCAGCACCACTCAAACCCAGAGTCCCAAAGAGCTGCAGAGCTGCTGGCCACACATCTCTGGGCCCTGGCCAAGACTCATTTCTCAGCCCTCCCTCTAGTCTTCACACCCTGGGGAGAGGAGGGGAGAAGAGGAGAGGAGAGGAGAGGAGAGGAGAGGAGAGGAGAGGAGAGGAGAGGAGAGGAGAGGAGAGGAGAGGAGAGGAGAGGAGAGTCGGGAACAGGCAGACAGCAGGGCTGTTTAATTATCTGACTGGCCCAGCAGGATCGGCCACAGCCGCGTCTGTCTGACAGGCTTCCTCCCTCCTGGCCCGGGCCGGTCTCCACGCCCCAGTTGCATACTAAAGCTAACCCACATCCCCTTCTGTACTGAGAGCCAGGCCTACTGATACACACACTGGAGGCTACATGCTACCAAAGCACACTATTCACATTTCATGCTCTCTTACTGTAAGCACACGCTACGTTGACAAGAGGAATATGGATGGATTTGGAAAAAGAAACCCTTCCTCTTTCTCATCAGCTTGCACAGGCCTAGAATGCATTGACACTGCAATTCAAATCAAAGTGTTCTCTGCTGCTATGTTATTCCATCGTCAGCTCCAGAAGAAGTGAAAGCTTCAGGTAACCCTTCTTTGCGAGCTTGGCTGTGTGTCACTTCATCATTGTTTTGCACGCCCAAACAACTCGTCCTCGGGGGGGGAATCGCAATTCACTTCTCAAACCGGATGAACTTTTTCAACGCCATTCTAAAGTGCTGGTTCATGTCATTAAATACGCAAGACAAGCATGTAGTATACACCCCTTGGCTTTTGATTTGGCCTGATGGAGAGAATTTCTATCAAAATGATCTGCTGTTGACACTTAGCAATTGTGTTCTGTGAGAGCTTGTCAGATGTGCCAATGAAATGTGGAAAAATCTAGAGGGACCGAAAGTCCCCTTCAAACAACTGACCTACTGTCCCCAACAGAAACTGTTTGTTTAATCTGTTAATCAAGGATGCCTTTACGTTCCCTATCCTTGTAGAGCACCATCCTCTATGTTTTACTAGCCTTGTGAAAAAGATTTGGTCCGTTGATGTTGTTGAGTGGCATGCAGTGTGCCTCTCTGCACAGAGAGCAGCTCCAGCGGATCTGAGTAATCATGAACAACAGGTGTGCTGGATGCCGTTACTTCCACTGCAAACAATTTGCTTTGAAACCCAAAAAGCCGATCCAAGACAGGGAAAACTTCCCATTAGTGCTGCTTATTTTCTTTTCATGGACCACACAAGCGTGCACATGTACGCATATATATACATATACACACGATTGCGTGCACACATGCACACGCACACACACACACACAAACACACACACACACACAGGCACACACGCACACACACAAACACACACACACGCGCACACACACACACACACACACACACAGGCACACACGCACATGGCACATCCTCTTCGGAAGTCAATCATAATAAACAACATGAAATCATACGAGCATGTGTCTCCTTAAACACACACACACATACACGCACACACACAAACTGGATCCAGAGACAGAAAAACCGACTCATCTGCACTTTCTCCTTTCCTTTCTTCTGGGTCTGTAGCTCTGCTCTGGTGGAGAGAGAGGGCAGAACAGAACAGAGCTAGGGTCTGTAATCAGAGCCCCGGGTCGTCCGCCGTGCCCTGGGGCCAGACATTCCTGAAGAGATCGCCGCCCAGACATCCAGCAGCAGCCAGTCAGCACCGAATTCCAGAATAGCAGTGCCCCCGCTAAAAATGTTCCTCTAGACAGGAGAGCCAGGGACAGGACCGGGTGCAGGATGGGGGGACAAAAGAGGAGAGAGGAAAGGAGAGGAGAGAGGAAAGGAGAGGAGAGAGGAAAGGAGAGGAGATGGAAAGGAAAGGAGAGAGGAAAGGAGAGGAGAGAGGAAAGGAGAGGAGATGGAAAGGAGAGAGGAAAGGAGAGGAAAGAGGAAAGGAGAGAGGAAAGGAAAGGAGAGAGGAAAGGAGAGGACAGAGGAAAGGAGAGGAAAGAGGAAAGGAGAGGAGATGGAAAGGAGAGAGGAAAGGAGAGGAGAGAGGAAAGGAGAGGAGATGGAAATGAGAGGAGAGAGGAAAGGAGAGAGGAAAGGAAAGGAGAGAGGAAAGGAGAGGAGATGGAAAGGAGAGAAGATGGAAAGAAGAGGAGATGGAAAGGAGAGGAGATGGAAAGGAGAGAGGTAAGGAGAGGAGAGAGGAAAGGAGAGGAGAGAGGAAAGGAAAGGAAAGAGGTAAGGAGAGGAGATGGAAAGGAGAGAGGAAAGGAGAGGAAAGAGGAAAGGAGAGGAGAGAGGAAAGGGGTGGTTTATTCCATCTCCATTCACCATGTTATCACAGTGGCTCAGAGGGAAAGGAGAGGAGAGAGGAAAGGAGAGGAGAGAGGAAAGGAGAGGAGAGAGGAAAGGGGTGGTTAATTCCATCTCCATTCACCATGTTATCACAGTGGCTCAGAGGGAAAGGAGAGGAAAGAGGAAAGGAGAGGAAAGAGGAAAGGAGAGGAGAGAGGAAAGGAGAGGAGAAAGGAGAGAAGAGAAGAAAGGAGAGGAGAGAGGAAAGGAGAGGAAAGAGGAAAGGAGAGGAGATGGAAAGGAGAGAGGAAAGGAGAGGAAAGAGGAAAGGAGAGGAGAGAGGAAAGGGGTGGTTTATTCCATCTCCATTCACCATGTTATCACAGTGGCTCAGAGGGAAAGGAGAGGAGAGAGGAAAGGAGAGGAGAGAGGAAAGGAGAGGAGAAAGGAGAGGAGAGAGGAAAGGAGAGGAGAGAGGAAAGGAGAGAGAAAAGGAGAGGAGAGAGGAAAGGAGAGGAGAGAGGAAAGGGGTGGTTTATTCCATCTCCATTCACCATGTTATCACAGTGGCTCAGAGGGAAAGGAGCACCGGGGAGATCTGAACTTGTGACCGGCGTGTATACAGAGTGGCCTTCACTCACACACAGCCCCTAGCTCCTTTTAAAACAACGTGTCAGCTATCTGAGGAACACACGCTCTCCTGTACTCAGGCCTGCTCTGGGCCCGACCCTGTGTTTATTTTTTCCGGCTATGAACGGGCAGCTCGGTTTACAACACCCACCCTAAAACCCTCAATGTGGAATATCCTGACGGCTGCTTGCAGCAGCAGCCAAACGTGCCAAGGCAGCACTGACTAGGCCAGATCTCAACTGCTGTTCTTGCTCTATTTGCAGAAATTCTCCTAATTGGCTCTCATTTAAAACCGTTTTTTTCTTCAGCCTAAAGATTAGTCATCTGAACAGAAGTATTATTTGCATTTTATATAGATTCTCTACCCTGTACGCAGCAAATTCCTCTCTGCGGGTTGTCTTTTGTCCATTGCAGCTTAGTTAAATAGAATGGAAAAAGCAGTGGTCCCTTTTGACTAGACGCTCCGAGGCAAGCTGTAGTAGGATCCAAACCCTAATGTATAGTATATCGACTTCCATGTCTCCCAGGCAGAATCAGGGTCAAAATATAGGACCGGATGGGGGATTTGAGTCTGGGTATTGGGTCTAACCCCCTCCCCTCTCCTTCCCATCCATGGATAAACTCACAGGGTTACCTTCAACAGAAAGGGGGGGGGGGGGGGGGGTGAAGGGAGGTAGTTCAGAAGGTCTGGCAGCTGCATTTTATTTGAGGGTCAAAAAGTGAAACGGGTTTTTCCTGAAGAAGCCAGAAGAAAAAAACAATGATTTGAAACTCAGGTCAAATCAATGTCAGTAGTTATAGTGTGTAGTTCTGATTTGAACATTTCCAATCCATGCTATTGCTGGCTGTCTGCATTATTTTACCTAGAGGATGACAGACATCAGATTTATTACATAATTATTCCTTTGTACCTAGCTACAGTGTTTTGTAACTTCCTATCTCTGTTCTGACCTGCTATTCATTTCGGGAAACTGTTAGCTGAAGACTGATCTGAGGGCAGCACTGAGGTAAACCTGGCTCATAGCCCAGCCTCACTAAAACTACGGATCCTAAAGAGCTGCTCAGTCTAGTTCCTAATTTCATCCTGTTCATTCACCTCTGATATTCTCCCTCCGAGGCTTTTCCAAACACACATTATGGAAACTCAATGCCAGGAATCTAGTTACAAATTAAAAAGACTGATTCATAGTGGTGTATAATGAATGGTTGAATTTGTTAGTGTTTTCAGGGCCCAACAGTTTATGAAGCACAGCACCTATAACAGTAATGATGTGTGAGACTAAAAACTGCTGGAGGTACATTAGTTGTTCTGTAGATGACAGATTATACCCTATATCATGTAGATATTGAGTAAGCCAGCATGATATTTGGTGAGAAGTTTCTAGATCACTTTAGATATACCATGTTTCTCTTCCTGGGCTTGTTGCCCTGTCTGGTCTAGACAGCACGAGCCAGGGGTGCCGCCCCACACATCAGCACCAAAGGCCAAAGACTCCTTAGCTACAGCCAGACCAGCCAGCCAGCCAGCCAGCCAGCCAGCCAGCCAGACCAGCCAGCCAGCCAGCCAGCCAGCCAACCCAGCCAGCCAGCCAGCCAGCCAGCCAGCCAGACCGGCCAGCCAGCCAGACCAGCCAGCCCAGTCCAGCCCAGCCCAGCTTGCCAGCCAGACCAGCCAGCCAGTCCAGCCCAGCCCAGCCTGCCAGCCAGCCAGACCAGCCAGCCAGCCAGCCAGACCAGCCAGCCAGACAGCCAGACAGACCAGCAAGCCATCCACTCCCTCTTAAAGTGGATCAAATTAACCTCACAGCAGAAATGTTCTCCAATGACAACCAACCGATTCTCTCAGTTCTGCGCTCACTAACAAAAACTATTCTTTCTCCAAGACACACACACTCACTCACTTTCTTGTCTGACCTTGAAGTTTCTCGGAGAGATCCCACTGGGCACAGACGTAAGTTCAACGTCTAGCTTTGATATACATTTGGTTGAGTTGTCAGCTAATGTGAATTCAATGTGAAATCAACCAAAAATGTCACCCTGTCAGTGGACTTAGGTTAAAAGTTGGGTTCCCTTTTTGCAAATACAATCAGTTTTCCACTTTGATTCAACATCATCACATTGAATGTTTTGGTTGAAATCACATGGAAACAACGTTGTTTCAACCAGTTTTTGCCCAGTCGGATTCAACCAATTCTCCAAATTTTGCAAGGAGATCACAGTAGGACTTAAATGCCAAGAGAAGCAAGACAGAGGAAAAAAATGAACAACACAGAAAGACAGACGCAGAAACACAACTTCTTTGACGTGATCCATTTATTTGAGTTGGTACAGTACTACAGTAGACGGTTTGTAGTAGAGGGACACATGGCGTTTGGTTCCTCGCCAGAAAATGTCTTGAGACTTATTCATACACGATGAAATCCGATTGTAACTCCCAAAACACATACTCCGACCAATGCTTTCACAATGACATGAGACATCATCACTCCCTTAAGGCTGTATCCCAGACAATGACATCTCTCCATTTACGTTATGAACACATCCCCAAGCAGGCCAAAGCATGGACAGAGTAGCTTTATACATCAAATGAAATGGCTTAAATCGCCAATAAATACAAGTATAAAAAAAACACCTTGATAATAATTAGCATTATCAACAAAGAAATACCTGGATCATACAATATAGAAAGGGCATTCAACTTAAAGCACCTTGGCAGTCCAGGTTCACCAACTGATACCAAATCAAAATCAGAACCATGGCAACAGCCAAGAAAAAGAATGAGCCGTAACAAAAATAATACTTAAATAACATAATAATACTATTATTATTATTGTCTTAATACCATTATCCAGTCAGGTTTCCCTATGATTAGACCTTCTGCTACTAACGGATATGCACCAGTTAATTCCAGTTTGGCAGATAGAGTTTAATCAGATTCTTTCCTTTTTTTTTCTCCTGATATCACTCCCTTAGTTTAGGAATTCCCTGCTTTGGTACAGATGGAGTCTTACCATGACTTGTCTGGGGTCAAACAAGTGGTTGTCAATGTGATGGCACCTACAAGTATGTGTTTATCCCCGTGTTATGCTATGTGTTAGTATTTTAGAGAGGTCACGGACATAATAAGAGGCCATGGATTTCCCTTTTGGGGGGTGTCAATGGTCACCTCTTTCTTTGGAAGTGTACAAATGTATAAGGCCCTGTTCTCTGTGGTTGGGTCACCAGGCTCTATAACACAGTTGGTTCTCTATCTACGTGATGTAAGTTCACAGGTACAACACCGCAATATGACTGATCTTAGGTCAGCTGTTCTCACCCCTCAGGTGTACCAAAACAGAGGGAATATTCAGATCCCACTGACGTCAGATCAGTCCTCTAATCTCTTACGGCCAAACTCAGGGAAGAAATACTTTCTGCCATAACATAAAGCAATATAAAGTTTCTATATTTTGGAGAATCAAAAACAGAAGCGTAATGAAACAAAATACTAACATAGTATAATTTTATCACTGTAAATCCAGTTGACAATAAAAGGCAATACAAAGGGCAATAAAATGCAATATAATACAGAACGGGTCTGTCGTTTCAATCAATACCCAGGACTTTGCACCAGCAGACCTTTGACAACATTCAACATGTTCATTCTGCTGCTTTGGGGGTTGCTATAGTTTCCCATACACATGTTCTGATAATATATGGGAAGTATCAGTCACAGATCTGACGCCCCATCCCAGGGTTGAAATGTGTTGCACACTAAGGCCATTCTAAACACGCCACACAAACACATTCCACAGAACACACTCGGCCTATGACACAACTTTCTTTAACAGCCTCTAGCGTTTGGCTTAAAACAATTCCTTAACACTGAAGTAGAAATATAACAAAAGCCTGCCAGGCTATTATTGTTGTAAAATGAATTCATTTTCAGATGGGGTTCCCCCATCTATGGTTAAAAGTTCCAGGGGCACATACAGAACCCAATCCATTTCATCCCCTGAATCATTGAAGCTTCTTCTCATCTTTGGTTAAAAAAAAAACACAAAAAAACACAAAAAAACTTTCAATTTCCTTTCTTTTTACTCCGAACTCACTTTCTCTATGTCACTTTCACTAGTCTACATATCTGTTTCCTTCAACTCTTTCGCCCTTTCCAACAGGAAAGGCCTCTCAAATCGCACCATCACCAGGAACATTTCTCTTTCCCTCCAACACTTGTTTCCCACTCAAACCTCTACTACACTCTACCTCTCACTTTCACTCCACCATCATTTTCCTCTCTGCTACACGCTACTTTCCTCTAATAGAAACAATAGCTGGCTAATTATGCTAAGTTGACATAATGGCCCTGTACACACAGCTGGAGGCCTGACAGCACACACACCACAGAACCCCCCCCTGCCAGGTGCCGATAACATCTCCCGCACCAACACGTCTCCAGCCATTGTCTGTGGAATGTGCTGTGTCATTAGAGCACTGAAACAAATCCTCCTGCTTAGCCCTTTGTGGAGTGGGAGGGGGCGCCTGGGTTCAAAATGAACTAGGCTATAACATCCACAAATAACAACCTGAGCATTGTGTGGGTCTACACATGACATGGACACTCTTAGAAAAAAAATTACGCTGCTATCTAGAACCTAAAACGGTTCTTCGGCTGTCCCCATTGGATAACCCTTTGAAGAGCCCTTTTCAGTTCCAAAAGGGTTCTACTTAGAGCCAAAAAAGGTTCTACCTAGAGCCAAAAAAGTTTATCCTATGGGGACAGCTGAAGAACCAATTTGGAAACCTTTTCTCTAAGAGTGTAGGGTTTCTTTGCCATTTCCAGCTGGTATGACTCTGTAGCCTAGTTATGCCAATTGAGAGAGAAGTCCTCAAACCAGAGGCAACTCCAGCACTATAGACAGACAGACAAAACAACCACAGACATGGCTGTTTATTTGCCAAGAACATTCCAGGGCTATGAGAGGGCATCTGAGCCATCTACCTTCACTAAGGTGAGCAGCTCCAGACCCCTCCAGCTCGCCTGTCCAGGCCGTGTGTTTAAACCAAATCCCCAAACTGCTGACACATCTATGGGGGAACAAAAAAAACAAGAAAGCACTGCATGAAAAGGCTTGTTTAAGACTGTCATCTCTCTGGGCTTGGATCTTGTTCCTGACAGTGTTTTTTGGGGGACAGAGACGGGACTGTTTCCTCTAAACTGCTGTTTTAGGTCTGTGTGACCCCTGACCTGTGACTGTGTAAGGCTATAGGCTGCTGTGGGTTCCATTAAGGTCCTGGGTCTCTCTCACCACATTCACATGTATATGAATCAAAACAGCACAACTGGTGACAGGTTGGCCTGGCAACCATCTCTCTCCACTTTCAGGAAATGACATACATAATTTTATATAGATCTAAAAGGCACTTCCTACATATTCCCTAAGACCATATGCTAATTTATAGGACATGCGCTTTTATGGTGATATACATAGCTGCATGTTTTACTTATGCGGCCATATTAATATATCATGTATACATGTTTCATTTTAATGGGTAACATAATAATTATATATGTCAATCCACACAAAGGGTTGGAGACAATGAGCTTTGGACTCTTCCAGTACTGCCAGAACCCACCAGTTTTCTATTCAACTAAAATCTACGCAAATATGAATAAATAATTAACATTGTCAGTTATTTTGGCGCAAGACCCTGGTTTGTTTTTTACAGGAAGTAAAAGATCCCAAAAAACATGTGCTCTGTGTGAGTTCTAAGGTGCTTTTTTAAACTCCAACTCAATTCATGGCTCGCTTCGAGAGCCAACCAGTTTCTGGTTGCTGCAATTGTGATTCTAACTTGCCTTTTGCTGAATATGTAAACATTTGAATACAGCAAAGTCTACGGGCGGCTGGAGGAGGCAGGCTGGGTGGCATTCTCTCGTGCCAGTGGTTTTTCTCTCTCCATCGTTTGAAAACCCTGCTAACTGAATTTCCTTTGACTGAGAAGTGCATAGTAGTGTATGTATCAGTGTGTGTATGATATAGTTTCTAACAAGGATTCAATTCCCGGAAAGAAAACAATAACCTCCCAAAAAGTGCAGGCAGGCTATCCCAGCAACACACTGGTCAATGGTTGTCAATGACATACACATTCATGTACATACACACCAACAGAGACAGATGTTATAGCCTCAGCCTGGCCAGCTGGCTGCCTCTTCTCTCCCCCCCCGGGCCCTCCCCGGCTAGGTGAGGTTGCTGCTGATGTCCAGGGCTTGCTGGTACACCTGAGTCATGTCGTCCAGGTCCCCCAGCAGGGAGAAGCTGCCGTTGTCCCCCGGGGACCCCAGCTCTCTGGGGGACCGGCTGAACTTTGACCCGTGGAGCGGTGGGGCCGCCTGGAAGCCCTTGAAGCTGGCCAGTTGCAGCAGGTTTTCGGCTGACACGCAGGCCCTGATGTTGGGGCGGTGGGGGGCGGTGGGGGGCCAGTCAGGGGACAAACTGGGGGACAGGACGTCGTCCTCCAACACCATGCTGGACGGACGGCTCTGGCTACGGGACAGGCCTGAGTCACCCGCCAAGGAAGGCTCCCCGAGAGCACCAGCTGAGGGAGGGCCGCTGTAGGTGGAATACTTCCCGTTGCGCTTCAAGATGCCCTTCCTCCCCACCACTCTCCTAGGAGGGGAGCTGCAGGCGGTGACCCGGGACATGGTGGCGCCCCCTAGCAACTCGGAGGACTCGCTGCGCTCCGGGGAGGAGTAGTACCCTGATTCCCGTTGTTGGTTGTTCTTCAGGATGCCCTTCTTGGGGAGGCTGGGCACCATCTTAGCTGGCGAGCCCCCTGCCAGGGCAGGCTCCTCCTCCTCCTCCTCCTCTCTGTCGGGGCTAGAGCAGCTTCCTTCTCCCTTGGCTGGCCTGAGCTCCATCATCGCTCCACCACTCCCCAGCTCCACCTCCTCCAGGCTGGGTGAGCGCTGCTCTTCCGTCACCCTGGTCTTGAGAATCCCCTTGGGCCTCTTCAGCCCTGGCTTGTCCCCCTCCCCTCCACCGTGGGGCCCATCCCCCAGTTCATTCTCCTTCTTGGACTTCTTGGGACGCTGGCGGAGGACCAGGGGCAGCAGGGTGGTGGGTTTTCCCGGCCGGGGCTCGGTGCGGTTCTGCCAGTCAATGAAGCGGGCCAGCATGGGAGAGGAGGTGCCGCTGTCACGCTGTGTCTCACAGTCGCACACGCTGCTCTTCCAGCCCCAGTTGACCCACCAGTGGTTGGCGATGTCTTCCACCGTGGCCCGCCGCTCTGGGTTCACCATCATCATCCAACGGATCAGACCGCGGGCATCTGGGAGGGGCAACAGGAGGGGAGCATAGACTGACATTCTGGATATGAGCACAGCACAGGTTACACTTCAGGGTTTTATTGTTGCTACAGTATTATCTAATAATAGTTCTACTTAGACCAGGGCCGGGCAACGTTAGTGGCAAAATGGCAAAATGTGTACAATTGCACAAAATGGACTCTAAAACGTACAGAACATTTCTCTCCGCTGTACACCTGTACGTTTTAGAGTCCATTTTGTGCAATTGTACACATTTTGCCACGGGGCTTAGAGTAAATGTGGCCGTTTTAAAGCAAGTTTGCTTAAATTCCACACATTTTGTTATGGGGCAGAAAGAAGATTTAGACATTGTATAACTTTTTTTCATGAATTTCTACTCATTTTGAAATGGGGCAGAGAGGCAAATTAGTTGTTTTATAGCCAATTTCATGCAATTCTACATATTTTGCTTTAGGGTGGAGATGAATGCTTGCAGTTTATAATATGATATCTGAGTGAGACTGACAAAAAATATAAAATGGGGCCCCCCGGCCGGTATGACCATGATAACAAGTTTAGATAGCTGGCTGCTAAACTACTTTAGCAAGCTAGCAAATTTTAGCTGACACGGGCTAATTGACTGACTATCAGTGACTGACATAAAACAAAAGAAAACTGCTAATACACAGCCACATTTCAAAATTGCACCATGTGTATTCTACTATTCTAACTTGCAACAGTAAGTTGGGGGGGGAGGGGGGGGGGGGGGGGGTGATCCGAGGGCCTTCAAAAGGGGGGCTGCGGGGCGCATGGCCGCACGTTGCCTATCCCTGACTTAAGACAGTGTACTGTAGACACTCTTAGAAAGAAAGGTGCTATCTAGAACCTAAAATGTTTCTTTGGTTGTCCCCATAGGAGAACCCTTTGAAGAACCCTTTTTGGTTCCAGTCAGAAACACTTTTTGGTGCCAGGTAGAAATACTCATTTGGGTTCCACATAGAACCCTTTTCACAGAGGGTTCTACATGGAACCCAAAAGGGCTCTACCTGGAAACAAAATGGTTCTCCTATGGGGACAGCCATAGAATCCTTTTGGAACCCTTTTTTCTAAAAGTGTAGAGTAGAGGGTGTATACATAGAGGGAGGCTAGATCTTCGACTGTGTAGGTTGAGGGTTTTGTTCTGCACCTGAGGACTGGGTGGGCTCTCTGTACTCCCCATTGCTGATCTGGCGGATGAGGTTCTTGTGGTCTCCTCCATCGAACGGCATGGTCCCATAGACCAGGGTGTACAGCAGCACCCCCAGAGCCCAGCTGTCTACCTACAGCAATACAAACACACGTGTCAATACACAGGTCCCTACACAGATCAGGATCAGATAGACTCAACGTGAGAGACTCAACGTGAGAGATCAATCAGTTAAATCAGTCACCGGAGACGCAGTTGAAAAGGAATCTCACATTTCCCTTTTCCAATTTCCAGTAACTGATAAATGAGGCTCAATGCCATTACTGAGTTAGCAACAGATTATCAAAACATTAACAAGGAGCGTACTGTGTCTGAACTGGAACGACGTAGCTATGGTGTAGCAACAGCTGAAACACTGTAAGCACCGCACAGCTATACCATATTGCTCTTGGCCCTACTTTCCTTCTCCATCCCCTCATCCATAGAAACAGTGATAAACACCAGAGTGTGGAGTCGGGAGTGTGCCAGTTTGTTTCCATGTAGATAGAACCAGTTCTCCCTCTGTTTTACTTTCTGTCTCTGTCTGTGTGTCAGCCAGAAGCCTGCACTTTGTGACCACTAACCTAATGCAATGTGGCTTTCTTAGTAAATGGGTTATGTAAGACCAGTGTCTGGGGCATAGGGGGGGGGGGGGGGGGGGGGGGGGGTGGAGGGTGGTTAATGAGTCCAGCAGAGATGGCAGAGCTGTGATATCCTGGCCCTGACATATCTCAGGAGACACACTGCCAGCCACTGATTAGCCAGACGTCAAGCTTGGGAAGGGAAGGACAAGACTCCTGGAGGAATGTGGCTGGCTGTTGATGGCCACGGGGTTATAGCCAGCCCAGCGCTGGGACTGAGGTCTGGGACTGACTGTCAGGGACTGACTGTCAGGGCACAGGAAAGTAGATAGGGCTGCTCCAGCAGCTCCACACTGACTGGACTTCCTCTAGGGCCAAAGCCAGGAATGCCTCACCCTGAAACCACTCTGTCATTGGTTCACTGACTGAGACCTCTCTGTCATTGGTCGGCTGTCAGGGCCGCTGGGAGGGTGAGACAGGGCGAGTGCCATTGTTGTGTTCTGTTTTTGTGTCAGCTGTAATTTGTGGATTTTCTGCAACTGGGTTCTGCCATTTTAATTACAATCTCTGTTGAGTTTTTTTGCACAGTGAATTATATACATTTAATGATTGGACTTTTCGGTCTAAAAATACGACTTTATTTTATAACGCACAACTCTTCTTGCAATTCGGGAAACGCCCTGAAGAACAATTACTTTGGAATTAGTCAATAAATAGTTTGAGGCAATTTTGTCACTCTTTCTCCCTTTTCTCAACCAAACAATTTCTCAGTCCCACCCATCATTGGCAATGAAGTTACTGGGCCTGTCTGTGTAACTGCTAAAGTCTGGAAGTTTAAAGTCTTCAAAGGGAGCTGAGACACCATCTGAGGCCTCCCACTGAGGATGTGAGAGTTGCTGGGAGTAGTAACTGACTGGGGTGTAATCCCATCAAAGAGGAGACCTAATGCCTCTCTCTCTCCCTCTCTCTCTCTCTCTCTCTCTCTCTCTCTCTCTCTCTCTCTCTCTCTCTCTCTCTCTCTCTCTCTCTCTCTCACTCTCTCTCTCTCTCTCTCTCTCTCTCTCTCACTCTCTCTCTCTCTCTCTCTCTCTCTCTCTCTCTCTCTCTTTCTCTCTGTCTCTCTCTCTCTCTCTCTCTCTCTCTCTCTCTCTCTCTCTCTTTCTCTCTGTCTCTCTCTCTCTCTCTCTCTCTCTCTCTCTCTCTCTCTCTCTCTCTCTCTCTCTCTCTCTCTCTCTCTCTCTCTCTCTCTCTTTCTCTCTTTCTCTCTCTGTCTCTCTCTCTCTCCCTCCCTCCCTCCCTCCCTCCCTACACCACTATCTCTCTATTAGCTCTGGGACTCCCACCCCACAGTGCCAGGTCCTGGAGATTAGTAATAACTTCTCCCAGGGACAAAAGAAACCCAGTCTCATTGTGTCCTGTCTGTGACCTCTGACCTGTGTGGTGCCTAGTCCCTACCTCTGGGCCGTGGTAGGGTCTTCCGTTGACTATCTCCGGTGATGCGTAGAGCGGGCTGCCACAAAACGTCTGCAGCAGTTTGTCCTTATGGTAGAGGTTGGATAGCCCAAAGTCAGCAATCTGGCGGGGAGACGGAGACAGAACATCATAGTGGTTTGGTAAAACATCATAACAAAGGTCATTCAAAGTATCATGGCACTGACAAGGTGACAGAAAGGACGCCTTCAAGCACCGGCATATCTAAACTCTATTCAAAGTTACAGACTCTGTTAAACATTTACAGACACTGCTCCAAGGTCACAAGCCAGGTTGATAGAGCTGATTAAAAATGACTCTTTCTTACCTTAATGTTACAGTTTTCATCCAGTAGCACATTTTCCAGCTTCAGATCCCTGTGCACCACGCCGTTCTGTGAAAGACAAACAGTCCATAGGTTGTCTCTAGCTCGGTACAGTAGAGGGCCATTCGTTCGCAGTTCAATCTGCTTGCTGACGGTGTGGTGATTTACAGAGACCAAACTCCTGTGTTGCTCTCAGGGGATAGAGTCAGAGTGGGCCAATTGGTCTCGTGCTGTTTCATTTCCCTGCCTCACACTCTATCGTCTTTGTGTTGACATCTGCAGAGATTTTCCCTCGAATGTGTCACAATAAAAAAAAAGAGCCTGTAATTACAGACCCAGATAAATCATGTTCTCACAACAGCCCCGGATTAAAAACAACTCTGTAGTTAGTGGCCCTTTCAAGGCAGGCACTAACATGTGGTACACACAGGGAAAAGAAACACATGCAGCCATTTCAGATCTGGAAGTGATGGGGTGACTTCATTACAGCTGTGGCCGGGTTCTGTGTTGTGCTGTGCGTCTTCAATTGGTTAGCAGTGACAGGGAACACTTGTTCACATGCTTCTGATTGGAGAGGGGGGAGGTGTCTCTAATCAGCCCTCTCACAGTGCACCTCCTTCCTGTGTCAGTCAACCACACTATATCACCCCTGGGATAGGATGACATCATCCTATCCCAGCTGTAGAGATGAGGACTATGGGGGGGGGGGGGGGGGGGGGGGGGGCAGCCAGACATCCACCCTTTCTGGAGGACCATGGTCGAGGGGAGAGGAGGAGAGTGTGTGTCCCGGTTTGAGCTAAGGGGTGATCCAGGGACATGGAGAGACATGACCGCAGATGAGGACCCAGGGAACCACGGCAGAGGCTGGGTCTGCTCAGCACACTATGGGTGACACTGGCTTGCATTGAATCTGTCCTCCCAAACACCAAGAGGCCAAGGAAAGCATAGCTAATACATCAGACTGCTTGACAATGTGAGGGATATATACGGTTATAGGCACACGGTTCTGATATTTCGCCCTGCGTCTGATTAGTAGAAGTATGTGTGTGTGTGTGTATGTGTATGTGTATGTGTGTGTGTGTGTGTGTGTGTGTGTGTGTGTATGTGTGTGTGTGTGTGTGTGTGTGTGTGTGTGTGTGTGTGTGTGTGTGTTTCTCTACAGAATCTTACCTTATGACAGTGGTGCACAGCAGAGACTATCTGTCTAAAGAAGTGTCGTGTCTCTCTCTCGCTCAGGCGCCGGCGCTCACTGATGTAGTCGTACAGCTCGCCCTTACTGGCGTACTCCATCACGATCACGATCTTGTCCTTGTTCTCAAACACTGGAGGAGGCAGAAGCAGTGGAATGGACACAGTCAGCGTGGACACACAGACAGATACCATCTGTTTCAGTCAGCATGGACACACAGACAGATACCATCTGTTTCAGTCAGCGTGGACACACAGACAGATACCATCTGTTTCAGTCAGCGTGGACACACAGACAGATACCATCTGTTTTAGTCAGCGTGGACACAGACAGATACCATCTGTTTCAGTCAGCGTGGACACACAGACAGATACCATCTGTTTCAGTCAGCGTGGACACACAGACAGATACCATCTGTTTCAGTCAGCGTGGACACACAGACAGATACCATCTGTTTCAGTCAGCGTGGACACACAGACAGATACCATCTGTTTCAGTCAACGTGGACACACAGACAGATACCATCTGTTTCAGTCAGCGTGGACACAGACAGAAACCATCTGTTTCAGTCAGCGTGGAGACACAGAAAGATACCATCTGTTTCAGTCAGCGTGGACACAGACAGATACCATCTGTTTCAGTCAGCGTGGACACAGACAGATACCATCTGTTTCAGTCAGCGTGGACACACAGACAGATACCATCTGTTTCAGTCAGCGTGGACACAGACAGATACCATCTGGTTCAGTCAGCGTGGACACAGACAGACAGACACCATCTGTTTCAGTCAGCGTGGACACACAGACAGATACCATCTGTTTCAGTCAGCGTGGACACACAGACAGATACCATCTGTTTCAGTCAGCGTGGACACACAGACAGATACCATCTGTTTCAGTCAGCGTGGACACAGACAGATACCATCTGTTTCAGTCAGCGTGGACACACAGACAGATACCATCTGTTTCAGTCAGCGTGGACACACAGACAGATACCATCTGTTTCAGTCAGCGTGGACACACAGACAGATACCATCTGTTTCAGTCAGCGTGGACACACAGACAGATACCATCTGTTTCAGTCAGCATAGACACACAGACAGATACCATCTGTTTCAGTCAGCATAGACACGCAGACAGATACCATCTGTTTCAGTCAGCATAGACACACAGACAGATACCATCTGTTTCAGTCAGCGTGGACACACAGACAGATACCATCTGTTTCAGTCAGCGTGGACACACAGACAGATACCATCTGTTTCAGTCAGCATAGACACACAGACAGATACCATCTGTTTCAGTCAGCGTGGACATAGACCGATACCATCTGTTTCAGTCAGCGTGGACACAGACACCATCTTTTTCAGTCAGCGTGGACACAGACAGACAGATACCATCTGTTTCAGTCAGCGTGGACACAGACAGATACAATCTGTTTCAGTCAGCATGGACACACAGACAGAGACCACCTGTTTCAGTCAGCATGGACAGACAGACAGACACCACCTGTTTCAGTCAGCTTGGACACAGACAGACACCATCTGTTTCAGTCAGCGTGGACACAGACAGACAGACACCATCTGTTTCAGTCAGCATGGACACAGACAGATACCATCTGGTTCAGTCAGCGTGGACACAGACAGATACCATCTGGTTCAGTCAGCGTGGACACAGACAGATACCATCTGTTTCAGTCAGCGTGGACACAAACAGATACCATCTGTTTCAGTCAGCGTGGACACAGACAGACACCATCTGTTTCAGTCAGCGTGGACACAGACAGATACCATCTGTTTCAGTCAGCGTGGACACCGACAGATACCATCTGTTTCAGTCAGCGTGGACACAGACAGATACCATCTGTTTCAGTCAGCGTGGACACAGACAGACACCATCTGTTTCAGTCAGCGTGGACACAGACAGATACCATCTGTTTCAGTCAGCGTGGACACAGACAGATACCATCTGGTTCAGTCAGCGTGGACACAGACAGACAGACACCATCTGTTTCAGTCAGCGTGGACACACAGACAGTTACCATCTGTTTCAGTCAGCGTGGACACAGACAGATACCATCTGTTTCAGTCAGCGTGGACACAGACAGACACCATCTGTTTCAGTCAGCGTGGACACAGACAGATACCATCTGTTTCAGTCAGCGTGGACACAGACAGATACCATCTGTTTCAGTCAGCGTGGACACAGACAGATACCATCTGTTTCAGTCAGCATAGACACACAGACAGATACCATCTGTTTCAGTCAGCGTGGACACACAGACAGATACCATCTGTTTCAGTCAGCGTGGACACAGACAGATACCATCTGTTTCAGTCAGCGTGGACACAGACAGATACCATCTGTTTCAGTCAGCGTGGACACAGACAGATACCATCTGTTTCAGTCAGCGTGGACACAGACAGCTACCATCTGTTTCAAAGAAGAGGTTTCATCACAAAACATTTGTGGAAAAATCTACTTCATCTTCTCAGTGGACATGTTGAATATCATCTAGATGAGAACCTCTGCCAGATTCACAGCAAACTGGTTGTGTTCAAACTCCAGAGCACGTTGCATCTCTGATTACATTACATCACCACCAACCCCACCTCGTGTGTCTGGCTTGAGTCTTAACAACACTTCTGGGAGGGAGGGGGTGTTTTAGTAATCAGCCAAACGCCTTGGAGAGGAGAGGACATGAGAGGAGAGGACCTAGGAAGAGAGAAGAGGAGAGGAGAGGAGAGGAGAGGAGAGGAGAGGAGAGGAGAGGAGAGGAGAGGAGAGGAGAGGAGAGGAGAGGAGAGGAGAATAGAGGAGAGGACATGAGAGGAGAGGAGAGGAGAGAAGAGGACATGAGAGGAGAGGACCTAGGAGGCAAAGAAGAGGAGAGAGGGGAGAAGAGGACATGAGAATAGAGGAGAGGACATGAGAGGAGAGGAGAGGACATGAGAGGAGAGGACCTAGGAGGAGAGGAGAGAGGGGAGAAGAGGACATGAGAATAGAGGAGAGGACATGAGAGGAGAGGAGAGGAGAGGAGAGGAGAGGAGAGGAGAGGAGAGGAGAGGACATGAGAGGAGAGGAGAAGAGAAGAGAGAAGAGGACATGAGAGGAGAGGACAAAAGGAGAGGAGAAGAGAAGAGAGAAGAGGACATGAGAGGAGAGGACATAAGAGGAGAGGAGGAGAGAAGAGAGAAGAGGACATAAGAGGAGAGGAGAACAGAAGAGAGAAGAGGACATGACAGAGGACGAGACTAGAAGAAACTAGTAAAGAAAGGAAGAAAAGGGAAGAGAAGGGAAGAAGTAAAATAGAAAATAAATACAGGAGGGGGCCTAGTTAACAGAAGGTCCTTAGTGCCTTCTTGCCTTGACCTGGACAGTAAATCATCAACTTCTCATCATGCCACTAACTTTCACCACTCTCTCCCACATTCCAAGCCCCCACACTAAGCCCTATTCACATGGAGAAGAGATAGGAAGCCTCAACGCCCTACAGACTAGACACAGGACAACCTGTTCCACCACTATCTATCTAGCCTCCCATGTATCATTACGTCTACCGCCAGGGCATGTTGCCGTGCCAACAGCAGTGCACCATGTGAGGGATGAGAACTGTCAATGTATTTTCCCACACAACAGGGACTCCAAGGGTGGAGACCTAGTCACCCATGAGCGAGCCCCTTCACAGGCCCACCCCTACCCTCTTCTTCCCCCTCCACTTCGGAGAATAATCCTGTGGTTAAAAACATGTTGATGCTGATTGATGGTAACCCTCCCTGATTTTGGCTGTTCCGCCGGGCAGGGCAGGCAGCACGGAAACCGGGCCAGCTGTCCTGGGGGTCGGATCTGATTGGCTGACAAAGCTTCGACCCGGGACGACCCTTCCGGTGAGCCATGGCGGGGGTCCGTTTGAGAGCCAGCCCCCCAAGATTCACAGGGATAATTACCTGGTTCACATAACGGAGGCCTGTTATCCACGGCCCGCTGGGCTGGGTAGCGCTAGCTAGCTGCCCCCTCCGTCTGTCACTCATTGATTCTTTGTTCCCGCGGCCAGCAGGTCTCAGATCATACTAATTAGCACCTATTGTCCCACTGCCCTGGACTTTGCTTGGTCAGCTTAGGGCCTAGCCCCCTGAGCTGTTAACATGAGAGTCACGCTTAAATCGCTACTTCGGCGGAGCGCAGGGGACAGTGAAGTTACAAAGAACATTTACTTTTGTGTGTTCAAATGTGTGTTGTCTGACAGAGGTTTTTAACATGGGCATTTAGTGCTTTGTCATATTTCACAAGGAGGGCAATGTACAGTAGTCACAAGGCAGAGCAGTTTCCATTCAAACCAGAGAATGAGTAGGAGAAATCTCCCTCTTCTTAAAGTCCTGTCTTTTCTAAACCAGAGAGGGGTGGTGCTTGTCCCTGTCACACCAGGCTTGTTTTACAGCCTTTAAGTTCGCTAGGGAACAAAACACAAAACACTACACAAACAGCCGTCTCAAAGGAATGGACCATACTGACTGCTTCAGGAAGACTTGTCTTGAAATTGTTCCCTTAAAATTGAGTTATGAGGTTATGAATTATGCTGGAAGTGACAAGCAAATGTGCTTCAATTGCTCGCAGGCCCGCTGATGGAGGCAGAAGAATATATTTTTCAAAAAAAAATCCATCAACACTACACATCTGGTTCAGCTTTGTTTCACACAAGCAGTTAGCTGTTGACACGGGCGTTGCCGGATACGCATGTGTGTGTCTATACATTTGCAACGCTATTCTGGGCGGGGGCCAGCCCCACAACAGTAAACAAGAGAAACACCAGAAACCAGGCAACCTCTCCAAAGAAACGACTGGCAAGTGTTGGTAGCAGACAGCGGGTCTGACTGCACGGCACACGCATAGGGGGGAGCAGCACCCCCGTCTCCTTGTAAGCTGGTTTATAGAAGTGTTCTCCTAATCAACCTCTCAGACACACACAAACTAGGTTTAAAAAACAA
Source organism: Oncorhynchus mykiss (assembly GCF_013265735.2). Taxonomy (NCBI): domain Eukaryota; kingdom Metazoa; phylum Chordata; class Actinopteri; order Salmoniformes; family Salmonidae; genus Oncorhynchus; species Oncorhynchus mykiss. The sequence continues at coordinate 63,888,008 of NC_048566.1, forward strand.
TAACCACAACACTCACGGACGACTGGCCCGTTCCCATGACAAATGTCTCTGTTTGACTGTTCGTCACCAACACGTGGGGTTTGGTAGACTTTGAACCCAATCAGAACAGTCATAGTCAACCGGTTTGGGCACTGTTGTTAGGCGATGTGGCACAACAGTTCTGACGTGGCAGAGAAAATTTTTTTTGAACGACTTGGGATATAGAAATAGGTACTAGGCATTAGTCTGATGTTGACTCATTGTTTAACTGTCCTTTGAAATGGCGGTTCAAACTTGAATTGGAAATGTAAGGTAATGTCAGCTGCATCAACATTCTCTGTTGATCACAATTCCTCTCTCAAACGGAGGTGTGGGGTCAAGTCAAAAGAGTGAATATGCAACACAAGACATGAGTGAAGCCTTTGTTTCTTGGAGGGTTGTCTAGTGGGACTGATACACTGTATGGATGTGGCGTTAGCGTGAGCTTAGGGCCTCTCCTCCCTGTGCATATCTGTGGAGTCAGGCTCAGGGCTAGCCTTCTCTCTAATGGAGTGTTAACCACTGAGGCAATCTCTCTCTATGACTACCTCTCTCTACACCTCTCTCTCTACCTCTCTCTCTCTCTCTCTACTTCTCTCTCTCTACCTCTCTCTCTCTCTCGCTCTCTCGCTCTCCCGCTCTCTCGCTCTCCCGCTCTCCCTCCTACTCTCCTCAGTCTCAGTCTGGCTCCCAGCTGGAGATCTCTCTAAGCACTAACAGATGTATGGCCCTGAGACCGCGGAAGACACAAGAGGAGACCTCTCAGATGTGGGAGAGAGAGGCAAAACCTCACGGACACCCCCCCCCCCCCCCCCCCCCCCCCCCCCCCTCCGACACACATACGTGCATGCACGTGTCCACACACTCTCTGAAAGACACTGGGCTCAGACAGAGAAGCAGAAGAGGAATAACATCTCAAAACCCAAAGGTCCAGATTGTATTATGACATCTGCCTGCCATAACATGGCAATCCTAGAGCAGCACCAGGAAGGGGAAGGAGGAAGAGATTGAAAGCTGTGTGTGTGTGTGTGTGTGTGAGCGTGCGCATATAGACAGACACCCTACCTTCGTAAATAGAGATGATGTGGGGGTGTTTCAGGGAGGACATGATCTCTATCTCCCTGCGGATGTGAACCATGTCCTGCTCCTCCTTGATCTTCTCCTTCCGGATGGACTTGATAGCCACCTGGGGAACAGAGGACAGACACGTGTTCTGGTCAGTTGACCTGGACTACTGTGGAAAATTAGTGGGCAGGTCAAATCAAACCCACAAAAGAGATTGTGATGATAAACCAACGCAGGCCAAACCGCGAGTCGACACACCCACACAGCATATCACAGACACCTTGTTGCACGTACATCAGCAAAGACATTTGGACAGCCAGAATGCTTGCCCTGTTGACCTTCGCAAAATACAGTATGTCTTACATAACATAATCTAAATGAACACTCTTTGACCCTCCTTCCCAGAGCCCCATAGTGACCCACCCGTTGTGACCTCTGCTCTCCACTCAGCCAGTCAACACAGACAGGAGAGGCACTGAGACTCGGTCATCAGAGGCTCCTGCTGTGTAATTCCCCGTCTCTTTAGAGGAGAAAAGGAAGGTGCCCTCGGTGGAAAGAAACAGCGTTGGCGCATGGTGCAGTAATGAGAACTCCTTTGTACGGAGTGTTCACCCTGGTATTAACAGACAGCTGGTGCTAGGGGCTTGGTCTATCTAGTCTGTGATGTGTGTGGAGTGGGGCGGGGGCGACTCCCTCTAGCCTGACTCCGGTCTAATGGACATATCAGGTAGAACATCAAGGAGAATAGGGAGTTTCTGGGCTGTGGGTTTCCATGGCAACTGCAGCTCGGGGGCGGTGTGTGTGCCTGCCAGCAGGGGGAGTGGATTGATGAGCTGAACCTTCTCAACTAGCCTGTGAAGACATTACAGTAGATGCAAGTGCCAAACGAACACACTTTCAGACCAACGTATCGTGTTGATTTACACCATGCCGCCCACAAACACTTACACACGGCGTACAGTATGTAGGCTTACACCCACATCTGTTGTAAAAACTACAAACCAGAGGCCTAAGGTCATGGGCGACAGGCAGCCTAGTGGTTAAGAGTGTTGGGCCAGTAACCGAAAGGTTGCTGGTTCGAATCCCCAAGCAGACTAGGCGAATATGTCGATGTGCCCTTGAGAAAGGCACTTAACCCTAATTGCTCTGGATAAGAGTAAAAAAAAAAATTGGGTCAGCAGAGACTTCCTCCTAATTGGCCTCCCCCTAGTCTCTGTTAGCTAGCCCATAGGGACAACAAAAGCTTTCCTTACTAAGAGAGAGGTCCATTACAGTGGATGCCAATTCTACTCCAGAGCCAGGCAGCAGTACAAACCACACACTCAGTGTGCCAAGCTAATTACTGTGTAAATTCATAAAAATAACCCAACCAGAATAACTCTCCTCATCCAGAGCATGACTTGATTACATAGAATAAAAAAAGATGTAAATATAAACAAGGAAAGGCCCTGTTTTGTTTCCACACGCTGAGTGGTAGTCTTTAGGTCTTAGTTAGTCGCTGGTCTCTATTGGTTAAGTGTTGTACCTTCGCTGTTATTAACAGCATTAGTACTGTATTCACTTCATGCCAAATCCTAAACCATGAGTGGGAACGTAAGTCCCCAGTCTGTCTTTATGTGAAGCAGCACACTGTCTGCACTGCCGGTCCGATTTTCAATTGTGCTGTTTTTCATTGAAGGCTGGGATCTTTCAGTTCCTATAGAAGTACAATACAGGACACACTCTACTTGGAGATGGTGATGTAGAAATAGGGTTGCAAAGGGTCGGAAACTTTCCAGTAAATTTCCGGAATTTTTCTGGAAAATTTCCATGGGAATTTAAGCTCGGGAATTTGGGGAATTTTGCTTAAATTCGTCTAAAAATGTATCTTATAACAATTAACCTTTTTGTGGGATACACATAAGGCAATTCTAGGTCTTGCGGCATATTTTGGTTCAACTATCACCAATTCAATGGAATTGCAACCCTCTGCATGCACAGTGTATTCCTCCATCACATGTGCAGTGCACTCTTCCATCACATGTACAGCTGATTCTCAAGATCTTGCACACTAATGAGATGCTATTGAGCCCACACTACTACACTGTCTGAGCCAAGAACTACATGCTTTCTGGTAAAATTGTATTACAATACTGGGTGAATATATTTTATATCACATACATTGTTTTTTGTTAACTAGTAAATAGTAGCCTACAGCAAAGTGTGTTTAAATCATTTATAACCTGTTAACAATTTCTGCTAGTTAGTTTTTGCTACCATGTGGGTTTTAGCTTGCTTGAGCCTGCTAACTGAGGAGTGTTAATTCACCTGTTTCCATACATGTTTCGTTTTAAAACATGTACAATGCCTTACGAAAGTATTTGGCCCCCTTGAACTTTGCGACCTTTTGCCACATTTCAGGCTTCAAACATAAAGATATAAAACTATATTTTTTTGTGAAGAATCAACAACAAGTGGGACACAATCATGAAGTGGAACGACATTTATTGGATATTTCAAACTTTTTTAACAAATCAAAAACTGAAAAATTGGGCGTGCAAAATTATTCAGCCCCCTTAAGTTAATACTTTGTAGCGCCACCTTTTGCTGCGATTACAGCTGTAAGTCGCTTGGGGTATGTCTCTATCAGTTTTGCACATCGAGAGACTGACATTTTTTCCCATTCCTCCTTGCAAAACAGCTCGAGCTCAGTGAGGTTGGATGGAGAGCATTTGTGAACAGCAGTTTTCAGTTCTTTCCACAGATTCTCGATTGGATTCAGGTCTGGACTTTGACTTGGCCATTCTAACACCTGGATATGTTTATTTTTGAACCATTCCATTGTAGATTTTGCTTTATGTTTTGGATCATTGTCTTGTTGGAAGACAAATCTCCGTCCCAGTCTCAGGTCTTTTGCAGACTCCATCAGGTTTTCTTCCAGAATGGTCCTGTATTTGGCTCCATCCATCTTCCCATCAATTTTAACCATCTTCCCTGTCCCTGCTGAAGAAAAGCAGGCCCAAACCGTGATGCTGCCACCACCATGTTTGACAGTGGGGATGGTGAGTTCAGCTGTGTTGCTTTTACGCCAAACATAACATTTTGCATTGTTGCCAAAAGGTTCAATTTTGGTTTCATCTGACCAGAGCACCTTCTTCCACATGTTTGGTGTGTCTCCCAGGTGGCTTGTGGCAAACTTTAAACAACACTTTTTATGGATATCTTTAAGAAATGGCTTTCTTCTTGCCACTCTTCCATAAAGGCCAGATTTGTGCAATATACGACTGATTGTTGTCCTATGGACAGAGTCTCCCACCTCAGCTGTAGATCTCTGCAGTTCATCCAGAGTGATCATGGGCCTCTTGGCTGCATCTCTGATCAGTCTTCTCCTTGTATGAGCTGAAAGTTTAGAGGGACGGCCAGGTCTTGGTAGATTTGCAGTGGTCTGATACTCCTTCCATTTCAATATTATCGCTTGCACAGTGCTCCTTGGGATGTTTAAAGCTTGGGAAATATTTTTGTATCCAAATCCGGCTTTAAACTTCTTCACAACAGTATCTCGGACCTGCCTGGTGTGTTCCTTGTTCTTCATGATGCTCTCTGCGCTTTTAACGGACCTCTGAGACTATCACAGTGCAGGTGCATTTATACGGAGACTTGATTACACACAGGTGGATTGTATTTATCATCATTAGTCATTTAGGTCAACATTGGATCATTCAGAGATCCTCACTGAACTTCTGGAGAGAGTTTGCTGCACTGAAAGTAAAGGGGCTGAATAATTTTGCACGCCCAATTTTTCAGTTTTTGATTTGTTAAAAAAGTTTGAAATATCCAATAAATGTCGTTCCACTTCATGATTGTGTCCCACTTGTTGTTGATTCTTCACAAAAAAATAAAGTTTTATATCTTTATGTTTGAAGCCTGAAATGTGGCAAAAGGTCGCAAAGTTCAAGGGGGCCGAATACTTTCGCAAGGCACTGTATCTTTCAAAGGAGTTGTTTAATGTAACTACTTAACTATTTATCTGTCCATGGAATTGTATCTGTTTTTTTAACCAATTGTTTTCTAATCTTTACAAGAAAATGCCACGGGCTCTATCTGATGTGTGGGGACATTTCACCACTGCAGCTAATGTAGAAGGAAAAGCTGTATACATTTGCAAATACTGTGCCAAATCATATGTGAAGAATGCAACAGATGCAGAATCAACTGGCCAAGTGCATAACGTTCCCTCATCACTCACAACTAGCAACCTCTGACAAATGTCCCTCTGCTTCTATTCGAGGTGAAATGATGAATCAGACACCATATCGATAGCAACAGCTCATGGTCCTCCTGGAATCAGAAGGTTTTTTGACTCAATAAAGGAACGTAGTCAGAAAAATGCTGATGAATGTCTTGCTCGAGCCGTGTATGCAACTGGTTCACCTCTGATGCTCACAGGCAATGTGTATTGGAGAAGATTTCGGAATGTTCTTCGCCCAGCATAACATGCAGACATGCTTAATCTACTAATTTGCTGGATGCAGAGTTCCACAGAGTTCAAGTGAAGGTCAAGCAAATCATTGAGAAAGCAGACTGTATTGCAATCATCTCTGATGGGTGGTCGAATGTTCGTAGGCAAGAAATAATTAACTACATCCTCTCCACCACTCAACCGGTATTGTACAAGAGCACAGACACAAGGGACAACAGACACACCGGTCTCAACATTGCAGGTGAGCTGAAGGCAGTCATCAATGACCTTGGACCACAGAAGGTATTTGCACTGGTGACAGACAATGCTGCGAACATGAAGGCACATGAAGGCAGCCTTCATGAAGGCTGGTCTAAAGTGGAGGAGTCCTACCCTCACATCACACCCATTGGCTGTGCTGCTCAAGCATTGAATCTGCTTCTAAATGACATCATGGAACTGAAAACAATGGACACACTCTACAAGAGAGCCAAGGAAATGGTTAGGTATGTGAATGGTCATCAGGTTATAGCAGCAATCTACCTCACCAAGCAAAGTGAGAAGAATAAGAGCACCACATTGAAGCTGCCCAGCAACACCTGTTGGGTGTTGTCATCATGTTTGACAGTCTCCTGGAGGGGGAGGAGTCTCTCCAAGAAATGGCCATATCACAGTCTGCCAATATGGACAGCCCCATCAAGAGGATCCTCCTGGATGATGTATTTTGGGAGAGAGTGGTAAGCAGCCTGAAACTTCTGAAACCTATAGCAGTAGCCATTGCACAGATTGAGGGAGACAATGCCATCCTGTCTGTTCAGACTTGCAGATGTAAGAGAAGACATCCATACTGCCCTGCCCACTTCACTGTTGCTCCAAGCAGAGGAGACTGCAGTTCTGAAATACATAAAAAGCGCAAAGACTTCTGCCTGAAGCCCATACATGCCGCAGCGTACATGTTGGACCCCAAGTACAGTGGCTTGCGTAAGTATTTTCCCCTCCTGGCATTTTTCCTATTTGTTGCCTTACAACCTGGAATTAAAATGTATTTTGGGGGGTTTGTATCATTTGATTTACACAACATGCCTACCACTTTGAAGATTAAAAATATTTTTTATTGTGAAACAAATAAGAAATAAAACAAAAAACTTGAGCGTGCATAACTATTCACCCCCCCCCCCCCAAAGTCAATACTTTGTAGAGCCACCTTTTGCAGCAATTACAGATGCAAGTCTATTGGGGTATGTCTCTATTATCTTGGCACATCTAGCCACTGGGATTTTTGCCCATTCCTCAAGGCAAAATTGCTCCAGCTCCTTCAAGTTGGATGGGTTCCGCTGGTATACAGCAATCTTTAAGTCATAGCACAGATTCTCAATTGGATTGAGGTCTGGGCTTTGACTAGGTCATTCCAAGACATTTAAATATTTCCCCTTAAACCACTCAAGTGTTGCTTTAGCAGTATGCTTAGGGTCATTGTCCTGCTGGAAGGTGAACCTATGTCCCAGTCTCAAATCTCTGGAAGACTGAAACAGGTTTCCCTCAAGAATTTCCCTGTATTTAGCATCATCCATCATTCCTTCAATTCTGACCAGTTTCCCAGTCCCTGTCGATGAAAAACATCCCCACAGCATGATGCTGCCACCATCATGCTTCACTGTGGAGATGGTGTTCTCGGGGTGATGAGAGGTGGTGGGTTTGCGCCAGACATAGCATATTCCTTGATGGCCAAAAAGCTGAATTGACCAAAGTACCTTCTTCCATATGTTTGGGGAGTCTCCCACATGCCTTTTGGCGAACACCAAACATGTTTGCTTATTTTTTTCAATAAGCAATGGCTTTTTTTCTGGGCACTCTTCTGTAAAGCCCAGCCCTGTGGGGTGTACGGCTTAAAGTGGTCCTATGGACAGATACTCCAATCTCCGCTGTGGAGCTTTGCAGCTCCTTCAGGGTTATCTTTGGTCTCTTTGTTGCCTCTCTGATTAATGCCCTCCTTGCCTGGTCTGTGAGTTTTGGTGGGCGGCCCTCTCTTGGCAGGTTTGTTGTGGTGCCATATTCTTTCCATTTTTTTATAATGGATTTAATGGTGCTCCGTGGGATGTTCAAAGTTTCTGTTTTTTATTACCCAACCCTGATCTGTACTTCTCCACAACTTTGTCCCTGACCTGTTTGGAGAGCTCCTTGGTCTTCAAGGTGCCGCTTGCTTGGTGGTGCCCCTTGCTTAGTGGTGCTACAGACTCTGGGGCCTTTCAGAACAGGTGTATATATACTGAGATCATGTGACAGATCATGTGACACTTAGATTGCACACAAGTGGACTTTATTGAACTAATTATGTCACTTCTGAATGTAATTGGTTGCACCAGATCTTTTATAGGGACTTTTCTGTTTTTTATTTTTTAGAATTCTTTTTAACATGTAACATGTTAACATTTCACTTCTCCAATTTGGACTATTTTGTGTATGTCCATTACATAAAATCCAAATAAAAATCCATTTAAATTACAGGTTGTAATGCAACAAAATAGGAAAAACATCAAGGGGGATGAATACTTTTGCAAGGCACTATATGCTGGCAAATGCATCCTGTCTGGTGCAGAGATTAACAAGGCCTATGGTGCCATCAAAAATGTGTCTCGCCACCTTGGCCTGGATGAGGGCAAGGTTCTTGGTAGTCTGGCGAAGTTCACTTCCAACCAAGGGCTTTGGGATGGAGATGCAATATGGCAGTCGGTTTTGTGGATCTGAGGCTCTTTCACCTCCTGCCTCCATCATCCTCCAAATCCCACCAACATCAGCCGCCTCAGAGCGCAACTGGTCCTTGTTTGGGAATACACACACCAAAGCACGCAACAGGCTCACCAATACAAGGGTTGAAAAATTGGTGGCCATCCGGGCAAATTTTGGGCTTTTTGTGCCTGACAACGAGCCATCCTCAACAAGATTGGAAAGTGACAGTGAAGATGAGGCCTCAGAGTTGGATGTTCAAGAGGTGGATATTGAGGAGGTCCAGGGAGAAGACATGGAAGCCTGAGAGGAAGACAACCAAAGCTTTAGTTTCTAGACTATCATTTTACAGACATATGTTGAAAACGTTTTTGGGAGATGCAATGGATTATTGGGGATTATTCAATATTCCCTTTCTTTTGTTGTTCAGTGAAATCATCCCATGTGAAGAGTCAACTCATTTAATTAACGTTAAATTCATAACAAAATTATTTTTTAAATTTCCATTGGAAGGATTTAATAATTTGCAATTGTCTACTTATGATAAGGTCAAATGTTTATTTCTGTCTCCATTTGATATGGTAAATATATCCAATGCAATAAACATATACATTTAAATGGTATTAATATTAATTTGCATATATTTCCATTAATTCTCATATATTCCTGTTAATTCCCATATATTCCCGTTAATTCCCACAGAAGGTTTACACCTCTTGTAACGGTTGTCTGTGGTGGAAGAAGGTGAGGACCAATGCGCAGCGTGGTAAGTGTCCATATTGTTTTAATAAGAATCTGAACACTGAACAAAAACAATAAAACGACAAAACGAACAGTCCTGACCGGTGACACAGAACAGAAAATAATCACCCACAGCTCAAGAGTGAAAACAGGCTACCTAAGTATGGTTCTCAATCAGGGACAACGATTGACAGCTGCCTCTGATTGAGAACCATACCAGGCCAAACACAGAAATCCCAAATCATAGAAAAAAAAACATAGACTGCCCACCCCAACTCACACCCTGACCATACTAAAACAAAGACAAAACAAAGGAACTAAGGTCAGAACGTGACATCTCTGAATATTCCCCAAAATGTGCAACCCTATGTATAAATACACAAAGGTCTTACTGTGGTGTGTGTGGTTTAATTTTTAGAGAGATTTGTGGACGACTAGACTGCATGTATTGCAGATAGTACAGTATCAATAGACACTGCCCTTTGACCCTCATTATACTGTAAGTTATATTTTTAATGTCACGTGTGAAATGCCTTTCTTGCAAATGCAAAACCCAACAATGCAATAATCAACACGAAAAACACACGAGAAACAATAAGAAATATGTCAACCTATTAGAGACAGCATTCCAACAATACAGCGCAGACAAAACCCCATCCATCCCACCGGGCTCGTCTCTTACTCCCCTAGACCCTGGAGTGGGTGGGATCATTAAACACGCAGGCTTGTGTATCATCCACCTGCCAGCTGGCTGACTGGCTACAGTACTGCAGCCCTGCTTTTGTCTTTAAGTGGTGGGCTATTACTGTCAGTCACACAGATGGCTGCCCTGCCGGCCTTGCCCAGCCACCCTGTGCCAGGTATCGTCCTCCTCTACAGGCTGTAGGCTGGAGTGTGTTTGATGCGAGAGGCCGCGCTCCGCTCCCCTAGAGCCTGACAACGACCGGCATTTTCTCAGCCCATTAAAATAGATGAGGTATCCATCACTAGTTCCCCACTAGATCATGTTCATTTGTGTGGATGGAGAGATTGTGTGTGTGTCTGTGTGTGTGTGTGTGTGTGTGTGTGTGTGTGTGTGTGTGTGTGTGTGTGTGTGTGTGTGTGTGTGTGTGTGTGTGTGTGTGTGTGTGTGTGTGTGTGTGTGTGTGTGTGTGTGTGTGTGTGTGTGTCAGGGGAGTTAACAATAGCAGGGAGGACCCTATGATTGATTGAGAGAGCTGAGCCATCTTTTTACCACAGTGCCAGAGTGAAGAAGAAAAACTGCTGATAACTGCACAACTACAGCCCATAACAGTGAATCTCAGTCATTTTCTCCTCCCAGTTAATCCCCAGTGAATCCATTGTTTGGGGGTGAGGTAATCTAGTGCTTTAAACTCAAATGAATGTGACTTTCTAACCCCTAAACTGAAGCCCACCCCTTCCATTATGATGGGGTTCCCTATCTTGAAACTGCTCCCCTCCTCCCATCTCCCTCCCTCCCTTCTCCTCCCCCATCCCTCCCTGACTCATTCCCTCCCTCCCTCTGCTTTGGACCCCCCCCACAGGATAATAACTTTCCATTCGTGTCTTATTTCCTGCTGGGGACGGCCTTTCATGTGTCAATGCCCACTGCTGTCACCACAACTTTTTTCCTTTGTGCAAGGCATCTCCTCCCTAACACACACTAAAACGGACAAGCATACACGCATGTAAGCACACACGCACCTTTCATTAAAAAATATATGTTTATTTAACAAGGCAAGTCAGTTAATAACAAATTCTTATTTACTATGATGGCCTAGCCCGGCCAAACGCTAACCTAGACGACACTGGGCCAATTGTGCGCCACCCTATGGGACTCCCAATCATGGCCGGTTGTGATACAGCCTGGAATCTAACCACGGTCTGTAGTGACGCCTATAGCACCGAGATGCAGTGCCTTAGACCGATGTGCCACTTGGGAGCCCTTATGCATACAGTAGTCAAATCAAACCACACATACAGTAGTCAAATCAAACCACACATACAGTAGTCAAATCAAACCACACATACTGTATGAGGACACAGACACACTGACGTTCAATCCAAAGTGAGCAGCCGACAAACACAACAGATTCTATGTCGACAGGCTGTCACACTTGAACACATGCTCTCATGCACCCCGACATCTAATCAATCTCTCTGCAATGATAAACCCACAAACACAAGTCATCAGTCTCTTCTCTTTGCACTTTTGCTCTTCTCATTTAGTCCAGCTGCAAAGGAAGCTGGGGCATGGCAGGGAAAGTAATACGGGCAGGGTCAGCAGAGGGATTCCATAACGATCACCCTGTTGCTATCTCTATCACATGGACACCGGGGGCTCTTTAGGTCAGGGGTCATGTACACTCTCACAGCACCATGCCAGACACACGTGCCCTGGGGCCACAGTCTGCACACCCTCTCTATCTCTGTCTGCGTGCCTCTGAACTGAATGTACTCAAGTGTTGATTTACAAAGGGCCCATGGCCACTTGTACTGGTAATAATGTTGTGACACATTCAACGGCAACAGTTCAGGTTGATTTATAATTAGCTACCACCTACACACTGTTCCAGGGTCAACTCTGCTGCCTGCGATTTGAAGTGGAATAATTAAGGGCTGAAGAACTAAGGCAGGCCAGGCTAACTGATAGAGGAGGAATGCATGGGGATCAGGCATTACCATCACTCCATAAATCTCTAGAATGATGTCAGGGCATGTGGAGATGGCAATGACGTACAAAGTGGTGAAACTGTGGTAATTAATGGGATATAACATAATAGCCTTAAACATTTCACCAAATGTGACTAGGCTTTTAGAAACAGACCCAAACAGATCTTGATTTTCACTTGAACCAAGCACCCTGTCTGTTTAATGAGTTGGAAAACTTGCAATAAGGCATTGATGCCATAAAGCAATGGCACCAGCCAGGCAGGCCATGTGAGGGTGCTATTTGAGCTATGGGCTAATGGTGCCCCCACCAAGCATGCGGGTGCCAGGAGCTATGGAACACAGAGGGACGTGTTGACCCGACTGAGTTTCCCCCCTGGCATTCTGAATCTGAACACACGTAAGGAAATTTCCTCTCGTTGTGCCAAAAGGGGATCATGGGTAAAATTATGCAGCACATAGAAATATCTGAAGAGGTGAGGTGCATGGGTCCCCAAATATGGTGCATGGGGGCAGATGACGAGCACTCAATGACATGCTACTGTCCTCCCAGTCATGGATAAACTCCAGGAAAGTGTTGACCAAAACAACACCAAGACACAAACAAAAACAAAACAGTTTAGGGACATTGGTCAAAGAGACACAGTCATAGGTCCGGTAGGTAGCCTAGTGGGTGAAGCATTGGGCCAGTAACCGAAAGCTTGGTGGATTGAATCCCTGAGCTGACAAGGTAAAAATCAGTCGTTCTGCACCTGAACAAGGCAGTTAACCCACTGTTCCCCGGTGGGCCGTCATTGTAAATAAGAATTGGTTCTTAACTCTCTTGCCTAGTTATAGTTGAAGTCTGAAGTTTACATACACCTTAGCCAAATACATTTAAACTCGTTTTTTCACAATTCCTGACATTTAATCCTAGTAACAATTCCCTGCCTTAGGTCAGTTAGATCACCACTTTATTTTAAGAATGTGAAATGTCAGAATAATATTAGAGATAATTATTTCTTTAAGCTTTTATTTCTTTCATCACATTCCTAGTGGGTCAGATGTTTACATACACTCAATTAGTATTTGGTAGCATTGCCTTTAAATTGTTTAACTTGGGTCAAACGTTTTGGGTAGCCTTCCACAAGCTACCCACAATAAGTTGGGTTAATTTTGGTCCATTCCTCCTGACAGAGCTGGTGTAACTGAGTCAGGTTTGTAGGCCTCCTTGCTCGCACACGCTTTTTCAGTTCTTCCCACAAATGTTCTATAGGATTGAGGTCAGGGCTTTGTGATGGCCATTCCAATACCTTGACTTTACTGTCCTGAAGCCATTTTGCCACAACTGTGGAAGTATGCTGGGGTCATTGTCCATTTGGAAGACCCATTTGCAACCAAGTTTTAACTTCCTGACTGATGTCTTGAGATTTTGCTTCAATATATCTACATAATTTTCCTGCCTCATGATGCCATCTATTTTGTGAAGTGCACCAGTCCCTCCTGCAGCAAAGCACCCCCACAACATGATGCTGCCACCCCCGTGCTTCATGGTTGGGATAGTGTTCTTCGGCTTGCAAGCCTCCCCCTTTTGCCTTCAAACATAACGATGGTCATTATGGCCAAACAGTTCTATTTTTCTTTCATCAGACCAGAGGACATTTCTCCAAAAAGTACTATCTTTGCCCCCAAGTGCAGTTGCAAACCGTAGTCTGGCTTTTTTATGGTGGTTTTGGAGCAGTGGCTTCTTCCTTGCTGAGCGGCCTTTCAGGTTATGTTGATATAGGACTCGTTTTACTGTGGATATAGATACTTTTGTACCTGTTTCCTTCAGCATCTTCACAAGGTCCTTTGCTGTTGTTCTGGGATTGATTTGCGCTTTTCGCACCAAAGTACGTTCATCTCTAGGAGACAGAACGCGTCTCCTTCCTGAGCGGTATGACGGCTGCGTGGTCCCATGGTGTTTATACTTGCGTACTATTGTTTGTACAGATGAACGTGGTACCTTCAGGCGTTTGGAAATTGCTCCCAAGGATGAACCAGACTTGTGGAGGCCGACAATTGTTTTTCTGAGGTCTTGGATGATTTCTTTTGATTTTTCCATGATGTCAAGCAAAGAGGCACTGAGTTTGAAGGTAGACCTTGAAATACATCCACAGGTACACCTCCAATTGACTCAAATTATGTCAATTAGCCTATCAGAAGCTTCTAAGGCCATGTCATATTTTTCTGGAATTTTCCAAGCTGTTTAAAGGCACAGTCAATTTAGTGTATGTAAACTTCTGACCCACTGGAATTGTGATACAGTGAATTATAAGTGAAATAATCTATTGGAAAAATGACTTGTGTCATGTACAAAGTAGATGTCCTAACTGACTTGCCAAAACTATAGTTTGTTAACAAGAAATGTGTGGTTGAAAAACGAGTTTTAATGACTCCAACATAAGTGCATGTAAACTTCCCACTTCAACTGTAAATAAAGGACACATAAAAAATATAGATATATTCTTTTAACATGCAGTTCAATTATTTCAACAACATCAAAAAGAGGTGTTATTCTAGGCCAGCTCTCAAGTTTTGAGTTTGACAAACTAGAAACCTCTTAACCTTACCTCAATAAATGGCACATTCCAGCCCATTCAATGTGAGTAGGCTGAAGTGTCTTGGAGGACTGTTGGCCTGTTTCAATGATGTGTATCGTTGAGGACAGCGCGTGCTAAAGATATTCCCAGGGTCTCTAGGGCCTTATGAGCACGGGGAAATTCCCATAGGAATTTAGACACACATGTCTAGAGCACAGCAAAGTAGCTATTTGGGGCCTCTTTGTTGTAGCTATGTTTTCTATGGCTCAGGATTGGGCGTCTCAGGTCTGTAGACTTAAATTACACAGGCAGCCCAATTCTGATCTTTTTTTCCGCTAATTGGTCTGTTGGCCAATTACATCAGATATTTTCCTGATCTGATTGGTCAAAAGACCAATTAGTGAAAAATAGATCGGAATTGATTGCCTGTGTAAACGCAAGAATAACTTTTACAGATGTCTCAGGCATACAGGGTTCTTGAAACCCCTATACGCAAAGAGTGTTTAAAACCGCTATGCATAAATAAATGTCTCACCTCTCTGCCGGAGTGTCGTTCAATTGCCTTCTTGACTTTGCCATAGGTCCCTCTTCCGAGAGTCTCGAGCAATTCGTAGCGGTGTTTCAGGTTATGCTTGTGGTGGTGTTTCTTGAAGCCTGAATTTCTCCTACTGCCATCGCTAGCTGCCGGTGTCTCTGCCATTGAATGACCGGCAGGTAGCGATGGAGGGGACAGATCACCCCTAGATGGTTTACCCACTGAGGTGGGGGTTTGTTTGGCCTCAGGACGGGTCAGCCCTCGGTGGGCCGAGAGACAAGCTGTTTCCATCTCTGGGGAAGTATTCAAACTAACTTCCCACGGTTAAATATCTTAAACTAAGCTATTTGTTACAAATATTTATACTATAGTTATACTTATTATAGGCCTAATAATAGTCGTAATAAATAAAATAAATTACAATGAATAATGCGTAAATATTATAGTAATAAACATAGAAATTATTCAGATTGTCTAATGATCACTCCCTTTGTTCATTCTTTTCCTGATCAAAGAATTCTCTCCACATCTAGTCATTCCTTTGTCGGCTTTAAAGAGTGAGTCATTATTATACGATTAAATAAAAAAGCAAAAGGTTATAAACGAGACATGTGACATCACCTGTCTTTGCGCGCCTGATACATAATGCAATGCATATTATATTTTTTTTACTATGAAGGTATATTCTAGGGCTGCAGTCCTCTAAATATGTATTCAGCATTCGACAGACGAATGCATGTCGGAAGCTGAATCCACTTTCGATTGTATGTCTCCTCGGATATGAACAATGGTGCTCAAAATTTAGCAATCCAGAAATATTTTATTTTATTTAGGTTATTTAAACATCAGGCTATTCTATTCTCGTTATCCGTGTAGTAGCCTATACTGGCATTATTATCTCATAGTCTTTCGTTTATTCTAGGCCGTTCACATAATCTACCGTAAAAATGCTGCCAACATCGTTAACTCACAACTAACAGGCGAAACCTTCAGCGTCATTGCCTCCCGAGAAAGCAGCGACGAAACCGGCGTTCTGGATGAAGATGACCCTCATTTTGTCCTCAAACCAGGTGTAACGTCATTCAGCTGAGCTCTGTGTATGGCGCGAGTGCTCCATGCCCAAGTCGACGTTGCAAATGCGCTATGATCGGATATGTCAAGCTCAGACGTTTTGATTATTGCCATTGTCGTTTTGCTCTCCTTCTTCTTGTGCCCTTCTTCTCCCTTTCTCTATATTCTCTAACGTGAGGGGCTGTGAATAAGGAATGTGAAATGATCGAGTCCGGAGGCGGAGTTTACAGTCCTCCTTCCTTCTCTCCGCTGTGCTCTCTGCCTCTCTCTGGATTTTGGACTGCTGCTGCTGACTGCTTTTCCCTTGACAGAGGCTGTGGAAGTACAGCCCTGTTTTTGGCAACCTACAGTCATTTTACTATAGCCTAATGACTAAACTGTGTTTCAGATACAAAAAACAATAATAAAGTCATGATAAAACCTAACATTGTAATAACCCGTCAATGAATATCCTCCTACCTGCCTGTCATTCATTATTTTAGCTGTGTCAAAATTATTAGAGTGCAAGAGAACATACCGTTTTGATTGGCAACTCAGGTTGAGGCAGTTTAATTATTAATATTGCTGAAACCTTTGTGAAGTCACAGGAGTTGTCTTTCACTTTCACAGGAGGTCCTTCACTTTCACAGGAGGTCTTTCACTTTCAAACCAATCTTTTTTCCATTAATAATACAACCACTGCTGTTACTGTGCGCGAGTCTATAAGAGCCAACGGTACTTATGAATCAGGAAGCAGAAACAGGTATCCAATGTTAGGTTTATCACTAAATACATGTTATGCATTCCTACTCTGGCATGACAATGACGGATGACATACAGTAAGACCCGTTGAGAACCTGGCTGTGCAGAATTCACAATCTATCTCAGTGTTACTGTCATTCCCTGGGGATACCACAGTATGTATGTTATCATTACGCAACATGTTTGCATCTGGTTGTTAGAATGGAAAGGAACGCAACAGAATATCATAAGGGATTTTCTAATTAAGGCCTACCAAGTTGCTGAAGGCCACATCACATTGTATAACACTACTGATCCCTACGTGCAAGAATATCACGTTGTTGTCTGTAGGTTTTTACAGAGTGGATATAGTGGCCATTTACTGCGGAATAATAGATTGTCATGGAAATATTCTTGAAATATGACTTTTATTTTTAAGCAGCAGAGGTCAAAGGTTGCCATATTAACTCTAACACTAATCCACAATAAATGTATTCATTTGATTTATTATCTATAGATTAAATATTTAAAGATTATTATGAGTGAGTCCAGGTTTTATCCCTCTTCTGAAGGAAAAAAGAGCCCTCTACTGTAAGATATCACTTGCCTTTAGTAGCCAGGGAAGGAGAGTAGCGTAGTGAATTCTTCACCCCTGGGCTATGCCCTCGTCCTGCTCAATCTAGCTGCAGTATCAGACGGCCCAGTGCCATTCTGCTCAGGGAGCCTCACCTCACCTCTGGTCCTAAACTGGTTTGTATTTAGTGAAACATTCAGAATGTTGCAGCTAGAAATTCAGTCTACTTTCAATTCTACTCGGCAGACGACCATAGTTCTACACAATACATTTCTACACAATACAATAGTTCTACACAATACATTTCTACACAATACAATAGTTCTACACAATACATTTCTACACAATGCAATAGTTCTACACAATACGTTTCGATCTGAGGGTTCTGTAATGTTGCACACCCCAGAGAGACTCACTTCACTTCTGGTCCTAATCTAGACCCAGACTCTGAGACGTTACCAGGAGATGACCTGATGCAGCCTGCAGCTCATTGGGTTTACTGCAATTGCGCTTGTTAACGTTGGGCTGTGTATGGTGTAATTTATGCACTAATTAGAGAGAGGGGAAGTTTATGTCAAACATCATCTGATTAGAGTGACCTGTTTTCCTCTATGACCTATATGATAGCAGAATACATGCAGAACATTTGTGTTATTTTTTCTCTCTAAACATGGTCATTGGGTATCCATTTACAGCAACACGGACTCAGTCAAAGATTTATATTTGATATGATGCAAAGTTGGCCTTATTTGCACTCGTGCAAATATTTGTTCTTGGACAAATATAATGTACATACTGCCCTCTAGTGTGGAGAGATATGGAGATGTCCCATCAAATCAAATCAAATTGTATTTGTCACATGTCCTGAATACAACAGGTGTAGAATGCTTACTTACAAGCCCTTAACCAACCATGCAGTTTTAAGAAAAATACCAACAAAAAAATCTAAAATTAAGTAACAACTAATTAAAGAGCAGCAGTAAAATAACAATAGTGAGGCTTTATACAGGGGGTACCGGTACAGAATGTGTGGGGGCACCGGTTAGTCAAAGTAATATATACTGTACATGTGGTAGAGTTATTGAAGTGACTTATGCATAGATAATAACAGAGAGTAGCAGCAGCGTAAAAGAGGAGGGGGGGGGGGGTCAATGCAAATAGTCTGGGTAGCCATTTGATTAGATGTTCAGTAGTCTTATGGCTTGGGGATAGAAGCTGTTTAGAAGCCTCTTGGACCTAGATTTGGCACTCTGGTACCGCTTGCCGTGCGGTAGCAGAGATAACAGTCTATGACTAGCGTGGCTGGAGTCTTTGACAATTTTAGGGCCTTCCTCTGACACCGCCTGGTATGGAGGTCCTGGATGGAAGCTTGGCCCCAGTGATGTACTGGGCCGTACATACTACCCTCTGTAGTGCCTTGCGATCGCAGGCCGAGCAGTTGCCATACCAGTCAGTGATGCTCTCGATGGTGCAGCTGTAGAACCTTTTGAGGATCTGAGGACCCATGCCAAATCTTGGCGTGCTTGAACCATGTTAGTTTGTTGGTGATGCGGACACCAATGAACTTGAAGCTCTCAACCTGCTCCACTACAGCCCCGTCGATGAGAATGGGGGCGTGCTCGGTCCTCCTTTTCCTGTAGTCCACAATCGTCTCTTTAGTCTTGATCACATTGAAGGAGAGGTTGTTTTCCTGGAACCACACAGCCAGGTCTCTGACCTCCTCGCTGTCTCGTCGTTGTTGGTGATCAGGCCTAAAGCTTTACCAAGTCAACCAAGAGGACAGGCTTAACAGTCACATTATTCTCCTGACGCAATTTATTTCCAAACAGTAGCAGCAGTTCCAAATAAAAATGTATTCCTCTCCACTAAGGTTTTTTATTTATGAATTTATGATTTTAGAGTTCCCAGCTAGTCAGAACCCAATGAGTTAACCATTAGACAGAGGATGATTGCTGCCAAATGGCCATAAAAGTGGATTCTGGGCAGCACCTGTGGAAATATATCGAATGGCTTCTACATAAAAGAGATGTTGATCTGCTTGTATTTGTCACAGTCGCCTCTAGGAACCTATTTACCACTATGTCATATTTTTGAAATAATATTCTCTAATCAGTAAACTTGTATTTTGTAGGTTACCCCATGTAGGTTCAAATCAAATCAAATCAAATGTATTTACATAGCCCTTCTTAGATCAGCTGATATCTCAAAGTGCTGTACAGAAACCCAGCCTAAAACCCCAAACAGCAAGCAATGCAGGTGTGGAAGCACGGTGGCTAGGAAAAACTCCCTAGAAAGGCCAAAACCTAGGAAGAAACCTAGAGAGGAACCAGGCTATGAGGGGTGGCCCCTTCTGGCTGTGCCGGGTGGAGATAAGTTATAGCCTATGACAGTCAGTGACAGATGTCACAATAGATCATTTCCAAAGCAGTGGAACCTGATATGGAACGTATTTTATGTTTCAATGTCAGTGTGTTCAATAATATTAGGCCTCAGCTATAACACTATACATAGCCCTGTCCCAAATGTCAATTTCCATTCTCTGCAATGTACCCAACCGAAAAGTTATACCATGTATTTATAAAAGAGGTTATGTAACTTTATGGTTATAAAACACAAAATAAAAAATCAGAGTAATAATTCACAAACTACAATTTCATGTTGTGCTCTTGGTGAATCCGAAAAACATCTCTGAACTCTGGATCAGTGATTTCCGTGAAATGCATGGCCACGTCCCCAATGGCACCCTATTCTCTACATAGTGCACTACTTTTGAACTGAGACCTATGGGTACTCTGGTCAAAAGTAATGCACTATATGGGGAACAAGGTGCCATTTGGGACACAAGCCTATGTGTTTCTGCCAGGTATTCAGAACCCCTGGGCCACTGGCAGAGGTAACTCACAATAACAACTTCAAGATCAACAAAACTATTTGGGCACACAGTGGGCATCCAAAATAGAATATTTTTCATATGACATAAGAAACTAGGCCACTGTAAAAGAGAAAACAACACTGCTGTATTTAGAATGCCCAAAATAGGGACTGATCCACACTTCAAGAATTCAGACCTACTTTGTGATTACATTGGATATCTGGGATACAGTCATAAAAAAAAGCAATAATTAAGAAACAATGTAATCATTACAGGTGAATAGGCCTATACATAGCCCTGTCCCAAAATAGAAACAAAAAAAGAGGTGGGGGTCAGCCTAATTGGGCATATAGTTTCATCCCAATGTCAACAGATCATTCCATCTTTCTCGACTCACACTGACTTACCAAATCACCTCATCATAAATTGTATATAGTGAGTGTCCCACCTGTCTAAGATGGAAAGTTGTGTTAACTGCCAATAGACCAGGAATAGCCCGAGAGGAATGTGGACAGAGGTGAAACAAGGACACGCTGTATCCAAATATATGTATATATTTTTTTTTACATAAACTGATTTGACTTGTATACTGTGACTTATGCAAAAACACAACCACAAGGAAACACGTTTGGCTGGAAAGTCACTGCACATCCACTGTGACGCCTACCCCACATGGACCAACATCCAAGCAAAGATGTCGTCCAAGGTCAAAACAAGGTTATTTTCAGTCCATGATGGAGGGGTCTTGAAGCTGGCAGGCCTTCCCAAGGATAGAACAGCAATGCTGGTGGACCAACATCCAAGGAGAGATGTCTGCCAGACACACAGAGATCATATGTTTCATGAGGGTTGGGTGAAAGAAAGTTGAGTGCCGTCAGCACTCAGAGAAACCATGTGAGGATGTGAAAAACAAAACAAGTGAACCAACACCAGGGAAGGGATAAGGTGCGGACACTGATACTTTCCATGAGAGAGTGCAGAGCCGGAGACATGTTTGGAATAATATGAATATTACAGGTACAACCTATCTGTGATTCGGCATGCGTTGCATTACCAGCCCTCTCTGCTTCGGTCTCATGAAACTCCAGAACTGCCAACACAGAGAGAGAGAGAGCAGAGCAAGAGTAAGGAGTAGATCATTCTGCCTAAAATCATTCTAACAATCGCCCAGGCCAGGAATCAGCATATGTTTTTACCAATTTTAGTGTGAGGCTAATGTATAGGGTTTGTTGACAATGATATTCTTGACAAACAATTGAGTAAAACAAGCATGTATTTTGAGTTCTGGTGGGGTACGACAGGTGAACTAAGTTCATTAAGTACTTATACATGTTCCACTCTTCAAGAATCAATAGGCCTAGCTATTTAATTGATTAAAATTTCTAATTTGTCAGTTTGTTCTATTGGCAAGTGAAGAGGAACTATTTCGCACTGTCTCTCGAGGCTATGATGTCCCCTGATCAGGGGTACACAAGTCTGTTTTGAAGGTAAAGTAAACAAGAACAAGCAGTAGAAATTTAGCTACTAGCTGGGTGCCCAGGAAATAACAACTCTTATTTAGTGTAAAATGTGTATTCT
The DNA here is from genome assembly GCF_013265735.2 of Oncorhynchus mykiss. Classification (NCBI taxonomy): domain Eukaryota; kingdom Metazoa; phylum Chordata; class Actinopteri; order Salmoniformes; family Salmonidae; genus Oncorhynchus; species Oncorhynchus mykiss. The sequence continues at coordinate 63,909,575 of NC_048566.1, forward strand.
AAAGGGCTTTGAATATAAAAGTAGGTGTTGTTTAAAAACACAGAGATATAGAGTGAATTTTATGTGTTTTGTTTTTAGTGGATGTAGGGTTTGTTGCCATGTCTCTGTGTGCTACTAATCAACTTCTATGAGAAAAATAAGTAATTTGTCACGCCCTAACCTTAGAGAGCCTTTTTATGTCTCTATTTGGTTTAGTCAGGGTGTGATTTGGGGTGGGCATTCTATGTTTTGTTTTCTATGATTTTGTGTTTCTATGTTTTGGCCGGGTATGGTTCTCAATCAGGGACAGCTGTCTATTGTTGTCTCTGATTGGGAACCATACTTAGGTAGCCCCTTTCCCTCCTTCTGTGGTGGGTAGTTAACTTTGTTTGTGGCACTTAGCCCTGTTAAGCGTCATGGTTGTTTTGTTAGTTCTTGGTTTTATATTTTATATAAATAAAAGAAAATGTACGCTCACCATGCTGCACCTTGGTCACCTTGGTCTCCTTCCAACGAGAAGGAATAAGAATAAGGCTGTCTCCAGACCTGAACCCAATAGAAAATCTTTGGAGGGAGCTGAAAGTCCGTTTTGCCCAGCGACGGCCCCAAAACTTGAAGGATCTGGAGAAGGTCTGTATGGAGGAAAGGGCCAAAATCCCTGCTGCAGTGTGTGCAAACCTGGTCAAGAACTCAAGGAAACGTATGATCTCTGTTATTGCAAACAAAGGTTTCTGTACCAAATATTAAGTTCTGCTTTTCTGATGTATCAAATAATGATGTCATGCAATAAAATGCAAATTACTTAAATCATACAATGGGATTTTCTGGATTTTTGTTTTAGCTTGTCTCTCACAGTTGAAGTGTACCTAAATTATTAAATATTTGAAGTCTTATTTTATAATCCTACTTAAAATCTCTCTCATCAAAATTTTTTGTTTTCATGATTATTGTATTTATTATTATATTTAAGATGCTTTGTGTCCCTGATTTCACTTTACACTATTGTTTGTAGTAATCCCCTTAAAAAAAAACAGCCACTTCCCACAATGACATCACATTCAGGAAGTCTCCACATTTTGGGGGTGGGAAAACAATGGTCTGAAGCTAAATAAATGCAAACCCTTAGTTTTATAAAATGTTTCATGATGTTAGTTTGTTTGTCTCACTCAAACATTTCCACCCTGTTGGGCTAAATTATAGAGAATGTATCAAATTTGCACATTTTAAATTGTCTACTCATCCTAGAATGAGGGGGGGAAAAACGATTTAATCAATTTTAGAATAAGTCTGTAACCTAACAAAATGTGGAAAAAGTCAAGTGGTTAGCCTCAGTGAAATCCATGAGCGGTTTCTTTCTTCTTCAACTGTAGTGACTGGGTGTATTGATGCGCCATCCAAAGTGTAATAACTTCACCATGCTCAAATGTCTATTTAATGTCTGCTTTATTTTTTTACCCATCTACCAATACAGTGGGGAGAACAAGTATTTGATACACTGCCAATTTTGCAGGTTTTCCTACTTACAAAGCATGTAGAGGTCTAATTTTTATCATAGGTACACTTCAACTGTGAGAGATGGAATCTAAAACAAAAATCCAGAAAATCACATTGTGTGATTGCGCACTGTAATCTTAGGCTTGTGTGTGGCTGCTCGGCCACGGAAACCCATTTCATAAAGCTCCCAGCGAAGTTATTGTGCTAATGTTGCTTCCAGGGGCAGTTTGGAACTCTGTAGTGAGTGTTACAACCGAGGACTGCCACTTCGCGGCTGAGCTGTTTCTCCTAGATGTTTCCACTTCACAATAACAGCACATACAGTTGACCGGGGCAGCTCTCGCATGGCATAAATTTGATGAACTGACTTGTTGGAAAGGTGGCATCCTATGACGATGCCACGTTAGAGTAACTGATCTCTTCAGTAAGGCAATTCTACTGCCAATGTTTGTCTATGGAGATTCCATGGCTGTGTGCTCAATTTTATACACCTGTCAGCAACGGGTGTGGTTGAAATAGCCTAACCCACAAATTTGAAGGAGTGACCACATACTTTTGTGTATATATAGTGTATTTAGGCTTCCCATAACAAAGGGATTAAATAGTTGTTGACTTAAGACATTTCAGCTTTTAATTTTTTTGTATTTTGTAAAAAATTCTAAAAACATAATTCCACTTTGACATTATGGGGTATTGTGTTTAGGCCAGTGAAAAAAATTGTTACACAACATGGAAAAAGTCAAGGAGTGTGAATACTTTCTGAAGGCACTATGTTTTTCTGAAAGTCAAACGTCCTTTTCTGAAAGAACACATTTTATTTTTAAATTATGACATCCAAAATGTGCAACATAGTAGAAATGACCCAGCTAGCTACATTTTGAACAATGACCTGTTGAAAAGCACATAATCCCTGCAGATGAACTGAGAGGGATAACACCACTTCATGCTTTATCCAGCGATGTTGCTCCGTTTTCGCGTCTTCTTTTATAGCAGACTACACCTACTGTGCGGGGTATTGAAACAAAAAATATTCCGTTGCGGGATGGGGTGGGGAGCCCGACATCATACAAAAGGTTTTGTTTAAAAACACCCCACTCCTTCAGTCACAGCTCAAATTCCATCCCTAAACAGGCTCAGATGCCTGTGAAGTCAGAGCATTCATCAACAGGATTCTTTGTAATGCCTCTGCTCTAAAATCCTAGTCACAAAAAATCTCAGCGGTACTCACAATGATGCGTATTTTCTTAGATTTCCTCTCTGTTTGCGCTGTGCAGTTGATAACCAAAGTAATACACCCTACATAGTCCACCTTCTTAATTAACATGCTACACATGCCTCTGTTGACAAGGAATATTCTCTGTTGTCTCTACTCCTACTACCATTGTTTCTTCAACTTCACTCATCTCTTCCACTCTTCTCACTGCCTCCAGATAGGAGACATGCTGGTCTGCCCTGATTCTTACCACCTCCGTCTCCTTCACCCTAACAGGACATTTCAGAAATTCGGGTGCATGTTCATAACCACAATTGTAGCATTTAGGTTCAGCTGGCATAGGAAACTCTTGCCATCTACATACACTTGACACATGACCAATACATTTGCATGTATTACACTGCATGGGTTTGGGCATGTCCTGCTATCTCTTTCTTCCCTTTCAAATATCGTGCGATTGATGACGTTTCCCATTTCAACCAATCAAAATATCCAACTTTTTTATCGATTTTTTTTTGCCCTATCATACATAATTCGGTTTGGTGGCCCTTTTGGAAGATCTGTCTTGCCAAAAAAGGTTATAACCAGATAGGTTAACATCAGTGTTCAAAACACTATTTCTTAACCACGTCTCAGTAATGACCAACACATCTGGATTGGAGCTGTGAACCCACACTTTCAATTGATCCATTTTAGGTAATAATCTTCTAGTGTTAACGTGCAGAAACCCCAGGCTTTTAAGAGATCAGAAATCAGTGAAGCAGATGTCAGAGCACAAGTCAGAATTGGGGCTAGCAACAGTAGATGGGCCAGGGTGTACATGCACATTTCCAGATATCATCAACAGTAATACAATCAAGGCACCGCATAGGACAGGGAGAGCTCTGCAGTGCTGTTTTATGACATCTGAGTGTGCATCGAATGGCAACAAGATCATATTGTACAGCAATTTCATCAGGTAACATGAATACAAAGCCGGTGAGAGGTGGTTAGAATAGGATGAGTGGCCAAAAGTCTATGTAACCAATAGAGAGTCAGAGTCCCGAGTGTGGGAACAAACATAGTCTGTCCCACGGTTGGGTAAAGAAAAGTTTGTAGTCAAAGTATACAGGAGTCATGAGGCAAAATGCACAAGAAAAAAATATATAAATAACGACTTGGGGCTAGCCATTGTAAGTTCAAAGTCACTCGTCCCAACAAGTAGGGCGAAAGCGAAAGCTCGGGAAGGAGAGGTGAGTGTGGTGGGGGTACCTGTACCAGACAGGGGTCTGCTACCTGAATTGTCTCAGAAAAAAGAAAAAAATACTCAGAAAAAAAAACATAACTAGGCCTACAGTACCACAGCGTGGTCAAACAGGTGTGTGTGTTTCATTATCTAGTATCCACAGCAACAATATTGATAGTTCTCAACCCTCAGTGCATGTGATGTACTATCTTAGCCGTGCTCTCATTAACCCTAATCTGTTATCTTTCTCCACTTCCGGAGGCCCTGAGGCTCTTGGACCTCAGCGTTTATCCAAAACCCCTTCAAAAGTGGCATTCATTTCCCCGTAGGCTTTTACCAATGAACCGTGGCAGAGTTACTCCTCATCCTGAAGTTGCGCCATCGACTAGCTTTTGGTGTAGCGCCGACTGGTAAAACGCTTCAGATGGGTGGTCACGTGTGCTAGCAAGGAATTTGAGGTGGTGCGATGAGACACTTGAGGGAGGACGGTCAGGTGGTGTGTTTGTGAGGCAGAGTTCCCAAGTTCGAGCCAGATATGGGCCGAATCGGGAGGCAGTGTTACTCGTTAAGCAAGCAGCGTGACGTCCTTTACACCAACAAAAAGATGCCATTTCTATTTCCCTCTATAGTAGTGTTATATTAACGAGGCTCTACTCTATGTCCCTGTCCAGTGTGTGTATGAACCGGTGATGATTCACTCACCCCCCTACTGACCAGGAGATGAGCCAAGCCACCCGGCCTTGCTACCTCCCAGACTGTCTGGAGGGTGAGATACAGTATATAGGTCTCTCCATGGGTGGAAGATGGACATTTAAGCTTATAAACACTCTCTTTAGTTTACTGACTTGTGGAATGATTGATCCATTCATCCCTCCCCAGCTTTCCTCTCCTCTGAGTGCCCAGTGAGGGTGGAGCTCAGTCAGAGAGCTGTTGAGGGACTGGTTAGGAAGAACACTTCTACAGCCAGTGAGGTGAGAGGTCACACATGGTTTTGATGGTAAATATTTGTCCCGCAAGTAAAAGGGAATATGTTACATCATCTATGTTCATTTACATTAGTGCAAATTGCCCACCGATATTCATGTAATTTCTCACCCTTTTTGGTTGTATGAAAGTTTATTTCCCCTCAGGCACACACATTTGTTTTTTTGTCATTATGAAAGTAATTTTCCCCACATTTTTCTTTACATTGCTTATGTACTGTATATTTGGTGGCCTGATTGCATCCAGACCTTCACTTGGATTCACCTGTTCAGACTGTCATGGAAAGAGCAGGTGTCCATAATGTTTTGTACACTCAGTGTACATACCATGCACAATTTTGACAAGGTGGAAGATACATACTGAATTTATACTTTTTTTCATACTAAGATGAACTAAGATATGTGTTTTGCAAGAATTGGTTGATTGGTTGGTTCAATGGTTTTCCAAAATGTTGATGCCATTGGGTAAAATAGTAAGAATAGGATACAATGTCTAACCCAAACTTTAAGCTTGTTTTACTCCATTGTTTGTAAACAATATAATTTTACATAGCAATTCTTAGTTGGCTGGCTTTTGGGTTAAGCGGGCATTGTGTCAAGAAACAGTGCGGCTTGGCTGGGTTGTGTTTCAGAGGATGCACGGCACTCTACCTTCTCCTCTCCCGAGTCTGTACGGGAGTTGCAGCGATGGGGCAAGACTTTAACTACCAATTGGATACAGCAAATTTTGGGAGAAGAAGAAGTAAAAAAAATATATATATATAAACGATCCTGGTGAAGACGATGAGCACGCAGATGAGCTTCCCTGAGACGGTTTCTGACAGTTTCTGCAGAGATTCTTCTGCTGTACAGGTGACTGGTCTCAGATGATCCTGCAGGTGAAGAAGCCGGATGTGGAGGTCCTGGGCTGGCATGGTTACACATGGTCTGAGGTTGTGAGGCCGGTTGGATGTACTGCCAAATTCTCTAAAATGACATTGGAGGTGAAATACAACTACAAACAGCTCTGGTGGACATTCCTGCAGTCAGCATGTCAATGGTATGCTTCCTCAAAACTTGGGCCATCGGTGGGATTGTGTTGTGTGACAAAACTGCACATTTTAGAGTTGCCTTTTATTGTCCCCCGCACAAGGTGCACCTGTGTAATGACCATGCTGTTGAATCAGCTTCATGATATGCCACACTTGTCAGGTGGATGGATTATCTTGGCAAAGGACAAGTGCTCACTAACAGGGATGTAAACACATTTCTGCACAAAATATGAGAGAAATAAGCTTTTTGTGCATGTGGAACATTTCTGAGATCTTTTAGCTCAGCTCATGAAACATGGGACTAAGACTTTACATGTTGCGTTTATATTTTTGTTCAGTGTCAATATTACATGAAATGTAAATATGAAATATCAAAACTGAATGGAAACCCATTTGTTAAACCGAATCAACCGCGGGACGCCAGACAGGGACAGACCTGTTGTTTCAATGCTCTTGCTAACGTTCGAGTTGGCGGGACTATTTGAAGAAAGGTGTCCGTGTGCGAGCACGCAATTACATCTTTTTAGTCGCGTGTGTGAGAAAGCAGCACGTGAACACATTTACGAAGAGCAATTTGCTGCAACAGAGGTATGTTGCCTTGTACAACAATTTTTCAGGAATAAAGCAATATTTTATTAGTTAGGTTATGCACCGTGTTGTATTTTCATCACGTTTATATAGCTACAAACCTGCAATAAAGACGAGTTTTGGAAGCATAATGTCAGTCAACTAGCGACTGTTCGCATAGCTGGCAACATTAGCGTGCTAATAAATTAGATGCAACGGCAATTGTATTAGCTATCAAGTGCAATGCGTTGCATGACCGATAAAGCAATCAAGTGCAATAGTGGCCACACTTATGTAAATTAGTTTGATAAACCACCAGTCACATTGTTTTGTTTTCCCCTCTTCAGCATCTAGCTACTTGCAGACATGGTAACAGCAGTGCAGTGTGTGATAGCCAAGTTGCTGGCCCCACTATGGAGAAAGGTAGAGGAGGCTGAAGTGGATGGATTATATGGCACAGGTAAGTTTTCAAATGAGCTCACCAAGCAGCCTGACAGCTTCTCAATGCACCTGTCCTGTTTCAGTCGACAGCAAATGAGTGCTATAAATCCCAGAATGTGATCGATCCAACATTGCCAGTGGCTACAACCCACCTGTTCTCAAAGGAATTTTAACTACTTTTCTTTGTCAAATCTCTGATTTAGTCAACCCTTGACAGTTACAGTGACGAGAAAAAGTATGTGAACCCTTTGGAAATACCTGGATTTGTGCATAAATTGGTCATAAAATGTCCTATCTTCATCTAGGTCAAAACAATACAAACACAGTCTGCTTACACGAATAACAAACAGTTATATGTTTATGTCTTTATTGAACACAGTGTGAACATTCACAGTGCAGAGTGGAAAAAGTATGTGAACTCTTGGATTTAATAACTGGTTTACCCTCCTTTGGCAGCAATAACCTCAACCAAATGTTTTCTGTAGTTGCGGATCAGACCTGTACAACTGTCAGGAGGAATTTTGACCCATTCCTCTTTACAAAACTGTTTCAGTTCAGCAATATTCTTGGGATGTCAGGTGGGAACCGCTCTCTTGAGGTTATGCCACAGCATCTCAATCAGGTTGAGGTCAGGACTGACTGGGCCATTCCAGAAGGCATATTTTCTTCTGTTGAAGCCATTCTGTTGTTGATTTCTGTGTTTTGGGTTGTTGTCCTGTTGCATCACCCAACTTCTGTTGAGCTTCAATTGGTGAACAGATAGCCTAACATTCTCCTGCAAAATGTCTTGATGAACTTGGGAATTAATTTTTCCGTTGCTGATAGCAAGCTGTCCAGGCAGTAAAGCAGCCCCAAACCACGATGCTCCCTCCACCATACTGGTTTTGATGTTGGTGTGCTGTGCTTTTTTTTTCTCCACACATAGTGTTGTTTTGTTCCTTCCAAACAACTCAGTGCTGAATTTTCTCTATTTATAGAGAGGCTTTATATAGGCTTTTAGAGATACTTTTGTAACCCTTTCCAGCTGTATGCAAGACAACAATTCTTAACCTTGGGTCTTCTGAGATCTCTTTTGTTCGAGGCATGGTTTACATCAGGCAATGCTTCTTGTGAATAGCAAACTCAAATTGTGAGTTTTTTTTTTTTTTTTTTTTTAATAGGGCAAGGCAGCTCTAACCAACATTCCAATATCGTCTCATTGATTCAGGTTAGCTGACTCCTGACTCCAATTAGCTTTTTGAGAAATCATTAGCCTAGGACAGGGATGGACAAACTTTTTGGCTCGAGGGCCACGTTGGGATTTTGAAAGTCAATGGAGGGCTGCATTTTGAGGGACCAATTGTTTGTTAAAATCAATTTGCGGGGGCCTCCCGAGTGGTGCAGCGGTCTAAGGCACTGCATCGCGTCACTACAGACCTAGGTTTGATCCCAGTCTGTTTCACAGCTGGCCGTGACTGGGAGACCCACGTGGCGGCGCACAATTGGCGTCGTGAGGGTTTGGCAGGCAGAGATTTCCTTGTCCCATCGCGCTCTAGTGGCTCCTGTGGCGGGCCGGGGGCGTGCACACTGACACGGCCGGCAGGTGTACTGTGTTTCCTCCAACACATTGGTGTGGCTGGCTTCCAGGTTAAGCAGACATTGTGTCAAGAAGCAGTGCTGCTTGGCTGGTTCGTGTTTCAGAGGACGCATGGCTCTCGACCTTCGCCTCTCCCTAGTCCGTACGGGAGTTGCAGGGATGGGACAAGACTGTAACTACCAAACTATGAAATTGGGGGTAAACAACAGTCTCGTGGGCTGTACTGTGCCCCCAAGGGGCCTATACTTTTTCCAACCTACACTGTGAATGTTTAAATTATGTATTCAATATAGACAAGAAAAATACAAATTGTGTGTTATTAGTTTAAGCACTTTGTTTGTCTATTGTTGTGACTTAGATGATCAGATCAAATTTGATGACCAATTTTTGCAGAAATCCAGGTACTTCCAAAGGGTTCACATACTTTTTCTTGCCACTAAGTTTTTCAATGCAATGATCAATGACCAGTCATAATCTTTTGTGTGTCAGCGATGGAGGAGGTCCGTAACCTGCGCTGCGGCGTGGTGACCCTGCTGTGTCAGGACTACGGCATGATCGACGACGATGTCTACTTCACCACTGGAGAGGTGCTGGGTGGCGTGCCGCTCAGAGTCGGGGATGCAGTCAACGGCCTTGCAGTACGAGATAGTGCCCAAGGAGGGTGGAAAGCACTGAGGGTGAGACACTTTGACCAAGACCTTACTTTAACCAGTATGGTTTTGTTATCTACGAAGATGAGACCTGGCTGGGTCATACTATTTAAATTGGTTTCTTACTTCGTATCCTGGCCTTTATTGCAATTGCCGGGTGAAATGACTAGAGCCCGACCGATGTGAGATTTTTGGTCCGATTTTAGAGTGGAAATATAATATACAATATCTGCATATTTTTATTATAGCTTTAATAATAAAATAAAAACGTCTAAGGATTGTGCTTTCAACAGCCCTATAAAGATACTCAGAAAGCTGATTTCTTAAATTTGAGGAAAGAACATTAATGTGAATGGTGTCAAGTACACTCATAGGTAGTTAGCTGGCTAGCTAGCTAGCACTCGTCATGGAAACGGGGTTGTCGAAAAGTGAATTTGCACCAGTCCCTGACAAGTGACAACAAATGCATCCAAGCGTAGCTATGAAGCACTACTTTGTAACCTTCTATGTTTTTTTAGTGTCTCGGAAAACATTTGATTGACAGAGCTTGAGGAATACCCTTGGCAAAGAGCAAATATAACACTCCAGATTTTTGCAGTCTTCACTAAAGGGCTGTAACGATAATATTACCACAGAGTAGAACATTCTGCTTGCTATACATTTGGGCATAGCATCCATTATTTGTCACAACACCCTACCATGACACTTTATGTAACAGTAAATGGCCAGTGTGTAAGCTTCTATCTACTCAGCACTCACCGTAGAAGCAGTAACTTCACTCTCCTCTCTGACTGGTGTAGTTGCGTTGCAGAATAGTGTTGAGTCTTGCTGTAGCGCTCAAAGGAAAGATAGGCTTATTGCCATGTAAAGAGCGCCCTCTTTACAAAAAGTCAGTTTATGATGGGGATGGGGATTTTGGTGTGTTTTCTTGCATCTTATATTGGTCCTTTTCGGAGGATTAAATATATTTAAGTTTCAACATTGTATTTTTTTACAATATGTTATTTTTATTCAAAGACTTAATCAATGGACACTTACTGACAGTTGTGGCTGCTTCACGTGATGTATTGTTGTCTCTACCTTCGTGCTGTTGTCTGTGCCCAATAATGTTTCTCCCATGTTGTTGTGCTGCTGACATGTTGTTGCTACCATGATTGTAATGTTGTGTTGCTACCATGTTGTTGTCATGTGTTGCAACTAGAGTTCGACCGATTAATCGGAATGGCTGATTAATTATGGCCGATTTCAAGTTTTCATAACAATCGGAAATCGGTATTTTTGGACACCGATTTTGCTATAAAATGTATTTAATCTTTATTTAACTAGGCAAGTCCGTTAAGAACACATTCTTATTTTCAATGACAGCCTAGGAACGGTGTGTTAACTGCCTCGTTCAGGGGCAGAATGACAGATTTTCACCTTGTCAGCTCGGGGGATTCAATCTTGCAACCTTACAGATAAACAAGTCCAACGCTCTAACCACCTGCCTCTAACTGCACTCCATGAGGAGACTGCCTTTTACGTGAATGCAGTAAGCCAAGGTAAGTTGCGAGCTAGCATTAAACTTATCTTGTAAAAAACAATCAATCAATCATAATCACTAGTTAACTACACATGGTTGATGATATTACTAGTTTATCTAGCGTGTCCTGCGTTGCATATAATAGATGCGGTGTGTCTCGTTGCTCCAATGTTTACCTAACCATGAACGTAAATGCCTTTCTTAAAATCAATACACAGAAGTATATATTTTTAAACCTGCATATTTAGCTAAAAGCAATCCAGGTTAGCAGGCAATATTAACCAGGTGAAATTGTCACTTCTCTTGTGTTCATTGCACGCAGAGTCCGTGTATATGCAACCGTTTGGTCCGCCTAATTTGCCAGAATTTTACGTAATTATGACATAACATTGAAGGTTGTGCAATGAAACAGGAATATTTTGACTAATGGATGCCACCCCTTAGATAAAATACGGAACGGTTCCGTATTTCACTGAAAGAATAAACGTCTTATTTTCGAGATGATAGTTTCCGGATTCGACCATATTAATGACCTACGGCTCGTATTTCTGTGTGTTATTATGTTATAACTAAGTTTATGATTTACTAGAGCAGTCTGACTGAGCGATGGTAGGCTGCAGCAGGCTCGTAAGCATTCATTCAAACAGCACTTTTGTGCGTTTTGCCAGCAGCTCTTCGTTGTGCGTCAAGCATTGCGCTGTTTATGACTTCAAGCCTATCAACTCCCGAGATTAGGCTGGTGTAACCGATGTCAAATGGCTAGCTAGTTAGTGGGGTGTGCGCTAATAGCGTTAGCTAATAGAGTGGTTGTTCCCCTTGCTCTGCATGTGTAACGCTGCTTCGAGGGTGGCTGTTGTCGTTGTGTTCCTGGTTCGAGCCCAGGGAGGAGCGAGGAGAGGGACGGAAGCTTTACTGTTACACTGGCAATACTAAAGTGCCTATAAGAACATTCAATAGTCAAAGGTATATGAAATACAAATCGTAGAGAGAAATAGTCCTATAATTCCAAAAATAACTACAACCGAAAACCTCTTACCTTGGAATATTGAAGTCTCATGTTAAAAGTAACCACCAGTTTTCATATGTTCTCATGTTCTGAGCAAGGAACTTAAACGTTAGCTTTTTTACTTGGCACATATTGCACTTTTACTTTCTTCTCCAACACTTTGTTTTTGCATTATTTAAACCAAATTGAACATACAGTGCCTTGCGGAAGTATTCGGCCCCCTTGAACTTTGCGACCTTTTGCCACATTTCAGGCTTCAAACATAAAGATATAAAACTGTATTTTTTTGTGAAGAATCAACAACAAGTGGGACACAATCATGAAGTGGAACGACATTTATTGGATATTTCAAACTTTTTTAACAAATCAAAAACTGAAAAATTGGGCGTGCAAAATTATTCAGCCCCCTTAAGTTAATACTTTGTAGCGCCACCTTTTGCTGCGATTACAGCTGTAAGTCGCTTGGGGTATGTCTCTATCAGTTTTGCACATCGAGAGACTGACATTTTTTCCCATTCCTCCTTGCAAAACAGCTCGAGCTCAGTGAGGTTGGATGGAGAGCATTTGAACAGCAGTTTTCAGTTCTTTCCACAGATTCTCGATTGGATTCAGGTCTGGACTTTGACTTGGCCATTCTAACACCTGGATATGTTTATTTTTGAACCATTCCATTGTAGATTTTGCTTTATGTTTTGGATCATTGTCTTGTTGGAAGACAAATCTCCGTCCCAGTCTCAGGTCTTTTGCAGACTCCATCAGGTTTTCTTCCAGAATGGTCCTGTATTTGGCTCCATCCATCTTCCCATCCATTTTAACCATCTTCCCTGTCCCTGCTGAAGAAAAGCAGGCCCAAACCATGATGCTGCCACCACCATGTTTGACAGTGGGGATGGTGTGTTCAGCTGTGTTGCTTTTATGCCAAACATAACATTTTGCATTGTTGCCAAAAAGTTCAATTTTGGTTTCATCTGACCAGAGCACCTTCTTCCACATGTTTGGTGTGTCTCCCAGGTGGCTTGTGGCAAACTTTAAACAACACATTTTATGGATATCTTTAAGAAATGGCTTTCTTCTTGCCACTCTTCCATAAAGGCCAGATTTGTGCAATATACGACTGATTGTTGTCCTATGGACAGAGTCTCCCACCTCAGCTGTAGATCTCTGCAGTTCATCCAGAGTGATCATGGGCCTCTTGGCTGCATCTCTGATCAGTCTTCTCCTTGTATGAGCTGAAAGTTTAGAGGGACGGCCAGGTCTTGGTAGATTTGCAGTGGTCTGATACTCCTTCCATTTCAATATTATCGCTTGCACAGTGCTCCTTGGGATGTTTAAAGCTTGGGAAGTCTTTTTGTATCCAAATCCGGCTTTAAACTTCTTCACAACAGTATCTCGGACCTGCCTGGTGTGTTCCTTGTTCTTCATGATGCTCTCTGCGCTTTTAACGGACCTCTGAGACTATCACAGTGCAGGTGCATTTATACGGAGACTTGATTACACACAGGTGGATTGTATTTATCATCATTAGTCATTTAGGTCAACATTGGATCATTCAGAGATCCTCACTGAACTTCTGGAGAGAGTTTGCTGCACTGAAAGTAAAGGGGCTGAATAATTTTGCACGCCCAAGTTTTCAGTTTTTGATTTGTTAAAAAAGTTTGAAATATCCAATAAATGTCGTTCCACTTCATGATTGTGTCCCACTTGTTGTTGATTCTTCACAAAAAAATACAGTTTTATATCTTTATGTTTGAAGCCTGAAATGTGGCAAAAGGTCGCAAAGTTCAAGGGGGCCGAATACTTTCGCAAGGCACTGTACTGTATTTGTCATTTGAGGCTAAATTGATTTTTATTGATGTATTATATTAAGTTAAAATAAGTGTTCATTCAGTATTGTTGTAATTGTCATTATTACAAATACATTTAAAAAATCGGCCAATTTAATCGGTATCAGCTTTTTTTGGTCCTCCAATAATCTGTATCGGTATCGAAAAATCATAACGGTCGACCTCTAATAGAGACACATGCCTACTATGTTCTGTGGTGACAACTGTGGCCATTCCATTCCTCAGGTGGAGAAGAACGCTGATGCCTGGGAGGAAGGAGGGGGAGGAGCCTCCCTGGAGGCAGACAGCAACCAGCTCCGTCCTCTGATTGGTACTGTGACGTCATGTGACCGGGACGGTGGCTTCATCAATCAGACCACTTTTTTTCCACGAGAAGCTCTTTGTGATGGTACTGTCAACGATCAAAATAGATTTACTCCTATTTATGTTCTACTATTCTATTTCTATGCTGCCAAGCTGTCCCAGATGCTATACCTGTTTAGCCTTTAATTTCCTATTCTATGCTTCCTTTTTTTCAATTCCTTGCTCCTGTCCATCAGGTTTTGAACCCATGAAAGGGGACTGGGTCCAGGCCCAGTACTTTATTAGTCCCACCCAGTGGAGCAGCCAGGCCCGGTCTGTGTCCCCCTTACGCTACCGCCGCATGGACCAGGTCAGTCCCTCCTCTAGAACTTCATTCATTCCTTGCAAATGGCATTTCAACTTTACCTCACTGAAGACATGGCAACATGCAGTACCTACATGTTTCGTACCCATGGATTTTGATCTGTAGTCCAATTATCACCGTCAAGTCCACATTAATGTGACGATACAAACTTTTAGTCTCACCCCCTTCTGATTTGGAAAGGCACACACCTGTCTATATAAGGTCCCACAGTTGACAGTGCATGTCAGAGCAAAAACCAAGCCATGAGGTCGAAGGAATTGTCCGTAGAGCTCCGGGACAGGATTGTGTCGAGGCACAGATCTGGGGAAGGGTACTAAAAATATTTCTGCAGCATTGAAGGTCTAGTCTCACTTCCTTCTCTGCACACACACTCTCCCCCCCATACCCCCACCCTACCCAGGTGCGTGTGTCCAGTGTGTTTGGCAGCAGCGGCGTGGTGGAGGACAGTGTGTTCTTCAGCCTGGACAACCTGCTACTCCCGGCCGGGTACCGTCCCTCCCCTGGGGACATGGTCAGCCTGGTGGTGGTGGAGAGCAGCCAGTCCTTCTACTGCTGGAGGGCTCTGTGCATGGCTACCAGCCAACACAGGTAAATAACCACAAACAGATCTGTTGGAGGGCTCTGTGCATGGCTACCAGCCAACACAGGTAAATGACCACAAACAGTTCTGTTGGAGGGCTCTGTGCATGGCTACCAGCCAACACAGGTAAATAACCACAAACAGTTCTGTTGTAGGGCTCTGTGCACGGCTCCTAGCCAACACAATTCGCTACAAAAATAGGCCCTGGACAATGATCAGTGAATTAATACATTTCCCACTGCTACACACACAAACCCTTGTATCAATGAAATGACCTATGATGGTCTCATGGCATTATCAGAATTCCACCATGTATGTTGGGTGAAATCTAAGGAGGAATTCATATGATATTAAAGGCTGATAATGAATTAGGACTTGGGCCACTAACCTACACCATTACCTCTGGTCTTTTTCCTCAAACAGTATGAGTACTGTCAATAACAGGTCCGTCCCAGAGGCGGAGATCAATAGTCTCCTGGAGGACAAGGGGGGCCTGGTGGTTGGCGACAAGACACACTTTGGGGTTCTGCTGCTGGGAGAGAGCCGGGAGCTGGTTGTCTGGATACAGTGAGTCAGCCATGGAGTGTCTACTTGTCTTAAATGAGAGAGAACTACCCTGTAAATCTGTAAATACCCTGATGAAGGCTTTTGTAGAAATGTGTTTGTTTTACAGTGCATTCGGAAGGTACTCAGATCCCTTCTTTTTTTTAACCAACTTTTGTTACATTACAGCCTTATTCTAAAAATCATCATTAAAAAAATGTTTTACTCATCAGTCTACAAACAATACCCAATAATGACAAAGCGTCCTGTTTCCATTGATCATCCTTGAGATGTTTCTACAACTTGATTGGAGTCCACCTGTGGTAAATTCAATTGATTGGACATGATTTGGAAAGACACCAACCTGTCTATATAAGGTCCCACAGTTGACAGTGCATGTCAGAGCAAAGACTAAGCCATGAGGTCGAAGGAATTGTCCGTAGAGCTCCGAGACAGGATTGTGTCGAGGCACAGATCTGGGGAAGGGTACTAAAACATTTCTGCAGCATTGAAGGTCCGTAAGAACACATAAGGGACTGCGACTCTGACTCGTCTTTTATGCATCGTGCATCGTGTTATGGTCATCAGCGAGGACATCGCTAAGCAACTGATTACTGACAGATCTGTGGCGCCGTGTTTTAGTATTGCGCTTGACGAAAGCACTGATGTAAGTGACATTGCCCAATTATGTGTCTGGATCCGCTTCCCTCAAAACGAGGCGTTCCGAGAGAAACTTTTAGGTTTACTGCCCCTTCAGGGACAAACACGAGGAGAGGATATTCTGAAAGCCCTTGTTACATTTTTTTGCTGTTAATAATAATGACCGGTCAAATCTGGCAACTATGTGCACTGCCGGTGGCCCAAACATACGAGGGAAGGGGAAGGGACTCATAGGCCAGATGAGAAAAAGAGAGGATATTCCCATATTTGTTATGTTTCATTGTATCATTCATCAGGAAGCACTTGTGGCTAAACTCAGACCTGTGACTTACAGAATGTGATGCAGCAAGTCGTGCTCGTGGTGAACATTTATTATTGCGAGGGCACTCAATCACCGGCAATTCCACCAGTTACTGGAGGAATACCAGACAGAATACGGCAACTTGATATTTCACAATGAGGTGAGATGGCTGTCTCGTGGCAGAGTTTTGAAAGATTTCTTTCTCTCCACCCTCATCTGTGAATTTGTTGCAAGCAAGGGGAGAGAGGAGCCAGAGCTGGATGATCCACACTGGATATTAAAGCTGGCTATTTTTTTTAAACTGACATCACCTGCCATCTGAACACAGTGTATCTCCAGCTCCAAGGGAAAGCTAAAACTCTGGGCAAAATGCTGCGTGTGGTCACAGCGTTTCAACATAAAGTCACCAGACTGTTCATACCTGATAGTTTGTTCATTTCCCAAACCTCAGAGCAGTCACCACATCCAACCCTGACATACTGCCACATTTAAGCTATGATGCATTTGTGCGTGTGTTGGAGGAGTTGAATTTGGAGTTTGAGTAAAGATTCATGGATATGGAGTACAACATAATTGAGAACCCCTTTTCATGTGCTAGTGTCATCTCTGACCCCAGTCATCACAACCCTCTGTCCTGACCGTGCTGGAATAGAGAGTGAGATAGTGGCGCTGCAGGCCTATGACACATTGTAAGGTGAACTAAGATCAGGTGTTACCCATTTCTGGAGCCTTGTGTCAGACACAGAGTATCCACTTCTAAAGCAGTGTGCAACATTTTCAACAATGAACATTGTGAAACTAAAGCAGAGAAACAGACTGACCAATGCACACCTGGATTGCCTCACAAGAATAGCAACAACAGACTATACATTTAGAATGAATTCAGTCAAGGAGCAGAAGGGACATTTTTTGCTCATCCAACTACTGAGGTAACCCTTAATATGGGTCTAATACATGTGATGTAGCCTATTTGATGTGTGTATGTATATATTTGTGATGTGCTGTACATCAAATCAATTGCATGTGCTCTAAATTTGCTCTCAATTGATATTGGAATAAAAAGTACAACAAATAAAGATCTGTGCGGCCCTCTGTATCATCTCAAAGTGGCCCTCTGTCTCATCTCAAAGTGGTCTCCTTACAAAAAATAGTGAGTAACACTCCCCCTAATTATTGCCGTCGGGGTGCCCAGCACAGGTACTCCCAGCAGATGGAGCCAACGTCGCGGCACATACCTCCCCTCTATCACAAACCCCCGGGGTAGACCTCCCAGGATACCGCGAGGGGGAAAAAACTATTTAACCTTTTGTGACTAGGGGGCAGTATTTTAATTTTTGGAAAAATAACGTTCCCGTAGTAAACAGGATGTTTTGTCAGGACAAGATGCTAGAATATGCATGTAATTGACAACTTAGGATAGAAAACACTTTAAAGTTTCCAAAACTGTAAAAATATTGTCTGAGTATAACAGAACTGATATTGCAGGCGAAAGCCTGAGAAAAATCCAATCCGGAAGTGCCTCATGTTTTGAAAGCGCTGCGTTCCAATGCCTCCCTATTGAGCAGTGAATGGGCTATCAACCAGATTACTCTTTCTCCATATTCCCCAAGGTGTCTACAGCATTGTGATGTAGTTTTACGCATTTATGTTGAAGAATACCCGTAAGCGGCTACATTGCGCAACTGGTCACCTGATGGTTCCCAGAGTGATTCTCGCGTAAAATACAGAGGTAGCAATTATTCCAATCGGTCCTACTGAAAAACCAATTGGATATATTATCGAATAGATATTTGAAAAACACCTTGAGGATTGATTATAAACAACGTTTGCCATGTTTCTGTCGATATTATGGAGCTAATTTGGAGTATTTTTCTGTGTTTTCGTGACTGCAATTTCCGTGCGATTTCTCAGCCAAACGTGAAGAACAAACGGAGCTATTTCGCCTACAAAAATAATATTTTTGGAAAAAAGGAACCTTGGCTATCTAACTGGGAGTCTCGTGAGTGAAAACATCCAAAGCTCATCAAAGGTAAACGATTTTAATTTTCTGAAGTTTTTCTGATTTCCGTGACCAAGTTACCTGCTGCTAGCTGGACAAAATGCTATGCTAGGCTATCGATAAACTTACACAAATGCTTGTCTAGCTTTGGCTGTAAAGCATATTTTGGAGATCTGAGATGACAGGGTGATTAACAAAAGGCTAAGCTGTGTCTCAACATATTTCACTTGTGATTTTCATGAATAGGAATATTTTCTAGGAATATTTATGTCCGTTGCGTTATGCTAATTAGTGTCAGGCGATGATTACGCTCCCTCATGCGGGATGGGGAGTCACTATTAATCCATTTTTGAATAAGGCTGTAATGTAACAAAAAGTAAAGGGGTCTGAATACTTTCCAAACGCACTGAAATAACATTTAAGCACACTTTTTTGGACCATTGTCCTACCAAGACTCTCTGAATATCATTTTATTGTGAGACATATTTAACCTTTTTATTTCATCAGGTGAGCCCTGAATGACATAAATCATAGAAATAAACACATCAAAATGCAAGCAGAAAGAAAACACGGTTGTAAAAAAACAATAAGGTCCTCAAAGAGCTTTCTGAATTGACCTAGAGGCACCAGAACGTTTAACATTTTGAAGATTTTACCCCCAAAAACAGTGCAGAAAAAGCTAAACGCTGATTTACCTAACGCTGTAGAGACAATGAATTTCCAGAGTTGGCCATCCCTGAGACTGTGTGGAAACTAGTATGTCTAAAGGTTAGTAATGATGTTCGATACAGTGGGACTTTTTTCTAAAAGGGCTTTATAAATGCAACCATAGCAATGTATCAACCTACGTGACATCAGAGGGCCAACCATGCAGTGATGAGTACTAAACCTAATGACCCTGCGTGGCATATCTTTGTCTATATATATATATATATAGCTTCTTCAGCTTCTTGATATGCCACACCTGATAGGAGTGGCATATCTTGGCAAAGGAGAAATACTCACCAACAGGGATGTAAACAAATTTGTGCACAACATTTTGAGAGAAATAAGCTTTTGGTGCTTATGGAACATTTCTGAAATCTTTTATTTCAGCTCATGAAACATGGTACCAACACTTTACATGCTGAGTTTATGTTTTTGTTCAGTATAGATACGCTTTTGGCACGAGCGCATCCAGTGGGGGAAAAAGTGCCCAATTGTCATCCTTGAATAAAAGTAAAGATACCTTATTAGAAAATGACAAGTGAAAGTCACCCAGTAAAATACTACTTGAGTAAAAGTCTAAGTATTTGTTTTCAAATATACTTAAGTATCAAAAGTAAACGTATAGACCTTCCCGAGTGGCGCAGCGGTCTAAGGCACTGCTTTTTAAGACACTTTAAGGCACTTTTCTAAGGTACTGCCCAGATATTTGTAAGCAGGAACACAATCAATATGGGCACCATTTTTAAAGTACATAAGCTTAAATCATCAGTTATTTGTATGTCTAGAGAACAACATATACTTAGTTTTAACTGTATTCAATACTAATTTCAGGTCAAGAAAGTTTTTCTGTAATACAATGAAGCAGACTGTGGTTCAGATAGAGCCTGTTCAACTGTGGTGGCAATACCATACACAACCGTATTCTCGGTATACAAGTGGTTACATTTTTCTTTACAGACAAGTCAATATTGCTAATGTAAACAGGGTGAAGTACAGGACTATAACTCAATTTTTTTTTTTTCTTGTGGGCAATTCAGGATGTCTCTCAATTAAAAAATAAAATAATGATTGTTCTCTAAGCGGCGTTGTACAATTAAAGGTCAAATACACTGCATGTCAAATGAATTCAGGACTTGTGAAGTTATACCCAGGCTAAATATAAGCCTTCCACAAGACCCACTAATAACTTTATTTTATCCAAATAGTTTAACATTTGTAGAAAAAAAATATGCATCTAGAACCATGCATAATGCACATTACCTAATACTGACTAAGTTCTTGTAGCAGACGTTAGGCTATCGAAAATGTAACTGCTTGTCGGAGGAACATGTGCTCTCTCAACTTTGTTGGCGTGTCACGCAGGGCGAGGGCTTGGTTTGTGTGTAAAGCTTTTTGGGTGCTTTAAGCAAAAATGTCATGTGGGCCCCCCACTTTGCGAGCAAAACATATTTGCGCCTCCCCTTTTGACAGCAGCGAGAAATTGAACGTTTTAGAGTACATTTCCTGAAGTCTGCACATTTTGCCATGGGCGTAGAGAAAATGTTGCAGTTTTTATAGCAGGTTTGCGGCAATTCTACACATTTTACGATGGGACAGAGAGAAACGTTTGCAGATTTGAGTCATTTATCTGAGCGAGAGTGACTAACAATCATGCCCCCCCCCCCCCCGGTCATTAGTTTGGCCATGATTACTATACGTTTAGATAGCTGGCTGCTTAACTACTTTACCAATCTAAAAAATGTTAGCTGACATGGGCTAATTGAGTTACTGTCTGTGACTGACATAACAAGAGAAACTGCTGATGCGCAACCATATTTGCACCTTGTGCAATTTTCCATCCCTGAGCTGCAGATACATGCAGCCTGGTCTAGCCAATTTGAGGAAAGCCTCTGAATTAGCAAGTGATCAATAGTATCGAAGGTCTTTGACAGGTCAACGAAGAGGGCAGCACAATGTTGCCTTTTATCCATTCAATTATCCACTTTTATAACTAGGGATGCAGTGCAATGACCTGGTCTAAAACCTAACTGATGTACATTTAGCTATGAAATGTGTTCTAAGAAAGATCTGAGAATTAATCAAGGATTTTAATATTTTAGCTAGGTAAGGAAGTTTTGAAATTGGTTGATTTTAGTTATGTAGGCCACAAGGGTCACCAGCTTTGAAGGGGGAGTAGATGAGCCGCCTTCCAAACCTTGGGGATAGCACCAGACAGTGGAGGCTGCTGACGAGAGGACGACTGTTAATAATGGCTGGAACGGAGCGAATGGCAAAAAACATATGGAAACGATGTGTTTGATATTGTTGATACCTTTCCTCCTGTGGTACCAGATATACAGTGGATTCGGAAAGTGTTCAGACCCCTTCACTTTTTCCACATTTTGTACGTTACACATAATACCACATAATGCCAAAGTGAAAACAGGTTTTTAGACATTTTTGCTAATTTAATAACAAAAATAAAAACTGATACCTTAAGTATTGAGGCCACTGTGTTCAAGTTGTAGAAACATCTCAAGGATGATCCATGGAAACAGGATGCACCTGAGCTCAATTTCGATTCTCATAGCAAAGGGTCTGAATACTTATGTAAATAAGGTATTAGTTTTTTATTTTTAGTACATTGGCAAACCTGTCTAAAGACCTGTTTTCGATTTGTCATTATGTGGTATTGTATGTAGAGTAGGGATTTTTTTTTTTACTGTAATCCATTTTAGAATAAGGCTGTAACGTAACAATGTGGAGAAAGGGAAGGCCTCTCGATACTTTCCGAATGCACTGTATTCTCTTTTCTCTTGACAGGAACCGAGGCTCTGAGACCCATAGACTGAAGTGCTGTGAGTTTGCTGGCTGGGACTCAGAGGAGCAGTTCAACCTAGGGACTGTGACAGACCCACCGGGACAGAGAAAGGGTGTTGTACAGCTTCCTGCTCTAACACAGATCCTCAATCGGGGTATTCAGGGCCTATCCAGCAAGCACACTCCCATGGTGGGTCCCGCTCTCTACCCGCAGTCCGGGTCTGCTGGGCCTACTGTACTGCTCAATGGTGATGGGAAGGAGATGAGTGAGATAGATGGAGATGTGGTTGGAGAAACTGGTGAGGCACATCAGGACACTGTTCACAAGCCTGCCATACGGACAGATGAGCGAGACGTGGAGATCGCACCAGGGGAGAAGGTATCTGTGAAAGTGGGCTGCCGAGCCAAGTAAGTCATGCTTTAGCTAGCTGCGCTATACAAGTCTGGTATAGTTGTCTATTTCTGGTGGTGTCACTATTATCTGACTGAATCAATATGTTCTGAAGATTCAGGTTTTTTAAAACATTGATTATGTATCCCTCCATCTTACCCTAGGAACTTGGGGCGTTGTGCGGAGCTGCTACTCCTGCACTTCCCCTCTTTCACCATTGGGAGGCGTCTGGAGGTCACAGTGGGCAGTAAAGAGGAGAGTCTTCTCCAGCCCGTTGCTCCCTACTGCCCGGCAGCCCCACTGCCCCTTCCTCAGGCTGCCCAGGTGGTCACTGTGATGGCTGCACATCCACCTCAACGGTAAACTACACCCTGATAGTGTCTGTGCTGTGTTGTGTAGGTATGTTCGGCCTACCTGCAAACCACATTTCCCTATAGAATAATGGCGATTATCTTGACTAGTTGGTGATACTGTCCAACGTTTTCTCTATAATCAAATGTTTTTTTCCCCCGAACCTAGTTACTCTACCCATGTTGGACATATTGAATGATGACAGTTTGGTCCACATTGATGTATTACACCCCTCCTGTGTAGTTAGATTTACACCCCTCCTGTGTAGTTAGATTTACACCCCTCCTGTGTAGTTAGAATTACACCCCTCCTGTGTAGTTAGAATTACACCCCTCCTGTGTAGTTAGATAAAATCACTAGCCTATGACTTTCTTATTTTATTTCACAGGCTGACTAAGCGCCACCTGCCTAACTTCCTGGGTAACTACCCGGTGCCCCAGGCTCTACGGGACTGTATGGAGGCCGACCGTGACGTTTTGGTGGCCCAGCCGTGTCTTGGAGAGGTAAGGGAAGGAAGTCTTCCATCGTCCATGCTTTGTTCCCACCAGCCTACAGGAATCTGGCTCCAATTTGGTTTTGATTGAAAAGTCGCTCTGGATTTTGATATGGGGGCCTTTGCGCCTCCACTGTAAAATAATGGATTAGTTAATCTCCCTCTATTTCTGACAGACTCTGTCGGCGGCCAACATGCGTCTCCGTTTCTCGTCCCTGCTGTGGCTGGAGGAGCTACAAGCTGAGAGCGAGCTCAGGGAGTTCAGCATCAGTGGAGCCCTCCTCAGGAGAGGCGCCATTTATCTGCACCTAGAAGTGCTTGGCCTGGCTGAGGGCAGGCCCAGTCTCTTCATAGGTATCTGTTGTGTCTTAATTTGGCCTTGTAATAATAATGGAACGTTTGATTGTCACACACACCAGATGGGTACAATGAAATGTGTCGTTTCACAGAGTCAGCTATACTTGAATTTAGATGTTTGATATAGTGTTTTGTCTGCTCTACAGGTGACAGAGTGGCACTGAAGAAGCCAATCAGTGGAGGCGTGGTGATGGAGTACATCGGTTATGTCACAGAGGTACTCACAAGTTTTGATCTTAGCGTTTTGCTTGCCGCGCTGATATTTCTCCTTGTGCTTTGTTCACACTGACCTGAACACTGTGGACCTTATCCACAGATCAATGATGAGGACGTGAGTCTGAGGGTGAACACTGAGTTTCAGCATGGCTACCTGGGAGAGCCTCTAGATGTTGAGTTCACCTTCAACAGGTACCTGCCTTGTCCTGGTTCTAGGAAGGATCCTTTCTGTGTCACTAAGTGTTTTTTTTTTTTTTTTTTTTTTTGTAATTTATTTCACCTTTATTTAACCAGGTAGGCTAGTTGAGAACAAGTTCTCATTTGCAACTGCGACCTGGCCAAGATAAGGCATAGCAGTGTGAACAGACAACACAGAGTTACACATGGAGTAAACAATTAACAAGTCAATAACACAGTAGAAAAAAAGGGGAGTCTATATATACATTGTGTGCAAAAGGCATGAGGTAGGCGAATAATTACAATTATGCAGATTAACACTGGAGTGATAAATGATCAGATGGTTATGTACAGGTAGAGATATTGGTGTGCAAAAGAGCAGAAAAATAAAAATAAATAAATAAAAACAGTATGGGGATGAGGTAGGTGAAAATGGGTGGGCTATTTACCAATAGACTATGTACAGCTGCAGCGATCGGTTAGCTGCTCAGATAGCAGATGTTTGAAGTTGGTGAGGGAGATAAAAGTCTCCAACTTCAGCGATTTTTGCAATTCGTTCCAGTCACAGGCAGCAGAGAACTGGAACGAAAGGCGGCCAAATGAGGTGTTGGCTTTAGGGATGATCAGTGAGATACACCTGCTGGAGCGCGTGCTACGGATGGGTGTTGCCATCGTAACCAGTGAACTGAGATAAGGCGGAGCTTTACCTAGCATGGACTTGTAGATGACCTGGAGCCAGTGGGTCTGGCGACGAATATGTAGCGAGGGCCAGCCGACTAGAGCATACAAGTCGCAGTGGTGGGTGGTATAAGGTGCTTTAGTGACAAAACGGATGGCACTGTGATAAACTGCATCCAGTTTGCTGAGTAGAGTGTTGGAAGCAATTTTGTAGATGACGTCGCCGAAGTCGAGGATCGGTAGGATAGTCAGTTTTACTAGGGTAAGTTTGGCGGCGTGAGTGAAGGAGGCTTTGTTGCGGAATAGAAAGCCGACTCTTGATTTGATTTTCGATTGGAGATGTTTGATATGGGTCTGGAAGGAGAGTTTAGAGTCTAGCCAGACACCTAGGTACTTATAGATGTCCACATATTCAAGGTCGGAACCATCCAGGGTGGTGATGCTGGTCAGGCGTGCGGGTGCAGGCAGCGAACGGTTGAAAAGCATGCATTTGGTTTTACTAGCGTTTAAGAGCAGTTGGAGGCCACGGAAGGAGTGCTGTATGGCATTGAAGCTCGTTTGGAGGTTAGATAGCACAGTGTCCAAGGACGGGCCGGAAGTATATAGAATGGTGTCGTCTGCGTAGAGGTGGATCAGGGAATCGCCCGCAGCATGAGAAACATCATTGATATATACAGAGAAAAGAGTCGGCCCGAGAATTGAACCCTGTGGCACCCCCATAGAGACTGCCAGAGGACCGGACAGCATGCCCTCCGATTTGACACACTGAACTCTGTCTGCAAAGTAATTGGTGAACCAGGCAAGGCAGTCATCCGAAAAACCGAGGCTACTGAGTCTGCCGATAAGAATACGGTGATTGACAGAGTCGAAAGCCTTGGCAAGGTCTATGAAGACGGCTGCACAGTACTGTCTTTTATCGATGGCGGTTATGATATCGTTTAGTACCTTGAGCGTGGCTGAGGTACACCCGTGACCGGCTCGGAAACCAGATTGCACAGCGGAGAAGGTACGGTGGGATTCAAGATGGTCAGTGACCTGTTTGTTGACTTGGCTTTCGAAGACCTTAGATAGGCAGGGCAGGATGGATATAGGTCTGTAACAGTTTGGGTCCACGTGTTGATCTCTGTTCCTTTAGCATAGATAACGTGTGACAGGTTGACAGTTAATGAATTATGTAGGATGTTTGCGTTGACAGTATATTAATTATGTATGATGTTTGTTGACAGTATATGGATTATGTATGGTGATGTGTGTGTTGACAGTATATGGATTATGTATGGTGATTGTGTTGACAGTATATGGATTATGTATGGTGATGTATGTGTTGACAGTATATTGATTATGTATGATGATGATTGTGTTGACAGTATATTGATTATGTATGATGTTTGTGTTGACAGTATATTGATTATGTATGGTGATTGTGTTGACAGTATATGGATTATGTATGGTGATTGTGTTGACAGTATATGGATTATGTATGGTGATGTATGTGTTGACAGTATATTGATTATGTATGATGATGATGTTTGTGTTGACAGTATATTGATTATGTATGATGTTTGTGTTGACAGTATATTGATTATCTATGGTGACGTTTGTGTTGACTATATATTGATTATGTATGATGTTTGTGTTGACAGTATATTGATTATGTATGATGATGTTTGTGTTGACAGTATATTGATTATGTATGATGTTTGTGTTGACAGTATATTGATTATCTATGGTGACGTTTGTGTTGACAGTATATTGATTATCTATGGTGATGTTTGTGTTGACAGTATATTGATTATGTATGATGTTTGTGTTGACAGTATATTGATTATGTATGATGTTTGTGTTGACAGTATATTGATTATCTATGATGACGTTTGTGTTGACTATATATTAATTATGTATGATGATGTTTGTGTTGACTATATATTGATTATGTATGATGTTTGTGTTGACAGTATATTGATTATGTATGATGATTGTGTTGACTATATATTGATTATGTATGATGATGTTTGTGTTGACAGTATATTGATTATGTATGATGACGTTTGTGTTGACAGTATATTGATTATGTATGATGACGTTTGTGTTGACAGTATATTGATTATGTATGATGATGTTTGTGTTGACAGTATATTGATTATGTATGATGTTTGTGTTGACAGTATATTGATTATGTATGATGATGATTGTGTTGACAGTATATGGATTATGTATGATGATTGTGTTGACAGTATATTGATTATGTATGATGATTGTGTTGACAGTATATTGATTATGTATGATGACGTTTGTGTTGACAGTATATTGATTATGTATGATGATGTTTGCGTTGACAGTATATTGATTATGTATGATGATGTTTGTGTTGACAGTATATTGATTATGTATGATGTTTGTGTTGACAGTATATTGATTATGTATGATGATGATTGTGTTGACAGTATATGGATTATGTATGATGATTGTGTTGACAGTATATTGATTATGTATGATGATTGTGTTGACAGTATATTGATTATGTATGATGACGTTTGTGTTGACAGTATATTGATTATGTATGATGATGTTTGCGTTGACAGGTTGTCCATGAGGCGATGCCACTTAGCACTGGACCAGAACAAGCACTTTGAAGAGAATGGTGATCTTGGCTTTTTTCTCTCAATACCATTTCCAAAATGTGTTGTATTTACCGTAATTTCCGGACTATAAGCCGCTACTTTTTTCCCACGCTTTGAACCTCACGGTTTATACAACGACTAGGCTAATTTATGGATTTTTCCCACTTTCACAAGATTCATGCCGCCAAAAAACTGAGCACCGTCACATAATGTGACATAAATCGAGTGCGCTCAAACTTCCCATCATTCTGATTACGGTAGTCATTTTGTCACTCTCATCATGGCAAAGACACGGAGAAATGCATATGATGCAGCTTTCAAGTTGAAGGCGATCGATCTGGCTGTTGGAAAAGGAAATAGAGCTGCTGCACGGGAGCTTGGCCTTAATGAGTCAATGATAAGACGTTGGAAACAGCAGCGTGAGGAACTGACTCAGTACAAAAAGACAACAAAAGCTTTCAGAGGGGAAGAAAAGCAGATGTCCCGAACTAGAAAATTAGCTTGAAGACTGGGTCAACACACAGAGAGCAGACGGCCGAGGTGTTTCAACTGTGCAGATCCGACTGAAAGCCAAAACAATCGCCACCGCAATGAAGTTTGAGGATTTTAGAGGTGGACCATCGTGGTGTCTAAGATTTATGAGACGTAAAGGCCTGTCCATCAGGGTACGGACGAGTCTGTGTCAGCAGCTCCCTCCCGACTACGAGGAAAAAGTTTCAAACTTCCGCAAATTCACTGATGCAAAGATAGAGGAGCATTCCATCGGCCCGCACGACATCATACATATGGATGAGGTTCCTCTGACGTTTGACCTGCCTCTCACTCGGACTGTCAACAGGAAAGGCGACTCATCCGTCACACTGAAAACAACTGGGCATGAAAAAACGCACTTGACCTGTGTTCTGAGCTGCACGGCATCGGGAGAAAAGCTTTTTTTAAACGCATGACGATGCCAAAAGAAAAATTCCCGAGAGGAACTGTTATGAAAGTCAACAAGAAAGGATGGATGACGGAAGGCCTAATGCATGAATGGCATACGGAGTGTTACGGCAAGCGACCGGGAGGATTCTTTCACAAGAACAAGGCATTGCTCGTCTTGGACAGCATGAGAGTATTTGCAGCCACTCGACATCAGTGTAAAACGTGCATTTAAGGTGGCGCTCCGTGTTCAGTGGGAGGCTTGGATGACAAGTGGGGAGAAATCCTTCACTAAAACGGGCCGCATGCGAAGAGACACTTATGTTCAAGTCTGCCAGTGGTTCCTGATAGCGTGGAGCATTGTCAAAAAATCCACTATCATCAACGGGTTTCGAAAGGCTGGACTGCTGCGTGTTGTTGAGGGCAGTTCAGCGGGGAATTTGCCTCCGGATGAAAGTGACGAGAGCGACAATGAAAACGATCCAACGTCGGATGAAGCAATTCTGAGGCTATTCAACTCCGACACCGAAGGAGATGACTTCAGTGGTTTCAGTGCACAGGAGGAGGAAGATAGTGACCAATGACTTTCTTGGTAGGCTACTGTTTAATTTTTGTTACAAGCCGTGTTTCGTTTAAAGGCTGTGTAAAGTTCATTTGTTTCAATGTACCGGTAGGCACCTGCGGCTTATAGACATGTACGGCTTATTTATGTACAAAATACATATTTTTTAATAATTCAGTGGGTGGGGTTTATATTCCGGTGCGCTTAATAGTCCAGAAATTACGGTAGTCAACTATTTCTTCTTCTCTCTCCCCAACCCCTGGTAAGTTTATTTCCTGTCTGGTCCACCACTGATTGTGCGTCTTCTCCTCTCTTCCCAGTGTTCTTCCCTAAAGCTGTGATGCTTCAGGCCCCTCTATGGACGGGAGAGTGGGGTCCAGAGGAGGTGAAAGAGGGCACCCTCACAACCGATGGGGTGAAGCTGTCAAGCGTCTCCGTTGACATGGTCTCAAAGGCCACACAAACCAAACCAGGTGATATAAGCATTGGGAGTCCTTCATTCTGACAGCACAGAGATGATCTGTATACTACAGCTGCTGAAGTGTCATAAACCTGAAGGGCATTAGAACTCGTGTCCTAACTAGGACAGTTCAGTACATCTGTGAGACCGAATGATCAGTCAAGGAGAGGGGAACGAGTATTGAGCCTCTTTAATTCTCCCAGATTCCAGGCTGCCATCTAAACCCATCCCTAACCCAGGCCAGTTATTCAACCAGCAGCTGAACCCGTCTCAGAGGGAGGCAGTGAAGCGGATCCTGGCAGGGGAGTGTCGGCCCACTCCGTACATCCTATTTGGACCCCCAGGGACAGGAAAGACTATCACGCTCATAGAGTCCATACTACAGGTAGACACCCCTCAACCTGGGAGGTATCCTAGTGGTTAAGAGCGTTGGGCCAGTAACCAGAAGTTCGCTGGTTTTAATCCCCGAGCCGACTAAGTGTAAAATCTGTCGACATGCCCATGAGGAAGGCAATTAACCCCAATGGATATCAAATGTTATTTGTCACATGTGTCATAAACAACCGGTGTAGACAAACAGTGAAATGTTTACTTAAGGACCCTTCCTAACAATGCAGTGAGAAAAATAAACAACCAAACCCCCGGTTTATATAGGATTGGTTTTCTTTCAAATGTTTTGACTGTTTGGGTCAGCCTGTCTGATGAGCAGGGTTTGCACTTGTGGTATGTTCCATCGATTCCATTGCACCTGGCAAGCTCTATCAAGTTTCTTATATTTGGTTATTTACAGAAGTTTCCCTCCATTTTAGTTCCCTGAATAAATAATAGTGGCCTCCTCCCATAGGTGTATCACCGCCTGCCCAGTAGTCGTGTGCTGGTGTGCACTCCCTCCAACAGTGCTGCAGACCTCGTCTGTATCCGTCTCCATGAAAGTGGGTACCTGAACTCTGCCAGCCTGGCCCGCGTCAACGCCTCCGGTCGACAGGAAGAGGTACTGCACCCATTGCCGCCGCAGGAATTTCATCAGTCCTATTTTTTTCCGACCAGTTCGTGCCTCTGTCTGTATCGCATTTCCCTCTGTATCTCCATAGGCCATCCCGGAGGTTCTAAGGCAGTACTCTCAGGCTGGGGAGGACATCCGACAAGCCTCCTTTCACAGGATTGTGGTCAGCACCTGTTCCAGCGCCGGCATGTTCTACCAGATTGGACTGCGGTGAGGGAGGGTAATGGGGTTCAGTGTTAACCTCCCTCACCAGAGGAAACGTAACTGTAGTAAACCTGATCTAAGGTCATTGTCTCTTTGCTGCGTTTCCTCAGTGTGGGTCATTTCACCCATGTGTTTCTGGATGAGGTTGGCCAAGCCACGGAGCCAGAGGCACTGATCCCTCTGGGGCTTCTGTCAGAGAGAGACGGACAGGTTAGACTGAACACCGAGTACATCTACAATCCTTACTACAGTGGCGCAACTGTGAAGAAAACAACCCATTGCCCGTAACTGACATAAGTCATAATTGACCATGCGTTCTGTAGCTTCCTGATCAGGAAGTGAGTCATATTTTCTGTTGCTCTCGCCATCCTTTAGATAGTTCTGGCCGGAGACCCCCGGCAGCTGGGTCCAATTGTGAAGTCCAAGCTTGCGCAGGCGTTCGGCCTGGGGGTGTCCCTGCTGGAGAGACTGATGGCCAACACTCTGTACTCCAGAGAGAATGGTGGATACAACCCAGTGCTGGTGAGTAGACACACGCACAATCCCTGTCAGTGCCGTGATCACTAAAATCCTGCATAGTGAATCCACCAACTATGAATACAAATTCTGCATGTTTTTCTAAATAATGTTTTGCCCTTGCATTGTAATATAATGTATGCCATTTAGCAGACTTGTTTTATAACCTACAGTCATGTGTGCTAGCATTTTACTCATGGATATCCCCAGCGGAAATCAAGCCCACGACCCTTGGTGTTGCAATCACCAAGCTCTACCGACTGAGCCACACAGGACTGCGTGGTAAATAAATGCTACCACAGTTGACGCGTTCTCCTGGTGGCCTTTCCTCTCCTCTTCCAGGTGACCAAGCTAGTGTACAACTACCGTTCCCACGAGGCCCTCCTGGCCCTGCCCTCTAGACTGTTCTACAACGGGGAGCTGTGTGTCAGGGCCCAGAGGCTCGTTGTGGACTCCCTCTGTCACTGGAGCCGTCTGCCAACCAAGGGATTCCCCCTCATCTTCCACGGAGTCAGGGTAAGGACCCCGTCTCTTACTCCCTGTTCTCGTCAATCAATCAACTGAATGTATTTTTTAAAGCCCTTTTTACATCCGCAGTTGTAAAAGAGGAGGGGGGACGGACAGCAGGTCAGGGACAAGGTAGCATGACCTGTGTCCCATAGTCGCAGGCAGAACTTGCCCAAAAGGAACTCAAGACATGGCCTCTTCCTAAATAGTCTCGTCTTTACATACTCATATCCTCCTGTCCTCTTCCAGCCCCTTTCTCAAACAATCAGCGTTTCCTCTCCTTGCTTACCACTGACATTTTTTGAACATTTTGACCAACATGGGTTTTCCTCTTTGGTTGGAGCAAAACCTAGACGTCGAACACCAATAATGCCAGTCACCATTCCCCCTCTCAGGGCACAGAGATGAGGGAGGGCAACAACCCGTCGTGGTTCAACCCTGGAGAGGCGGTACAGGTGATGCTGTACTGCTGCCAGCTGGCCAAGAAGCTCTACAATCCTGTAGCTGCTAGTGACATTGGCATCATCGCCCCCTACAGGAAACAGGTTAGAAGTGCACATATCGTCCATCACTGGTTGGTCCTATTCTGTTTTGTCAATCTGCTAGTTTTGATGTTCACCCCAGAGTCTAAGCCTCTAGAAGGCGATATCTACTAAGCTAACATTTAAAAGGCCTCAAAAACTCATAAAAAGTGACTCATTCTGTCACAGTAGTACAGTTTTCCCTCAACTCTGAACACTGGTCTGAACCCCTGAATCATGAACCTCTCCTCTCCAGTCGGAGAAGATCCGTGTGCTGCTCCACCGGGTGGGCCTGTCTGACATCAAGGTGGGCTCTGTGGAGGAGTTCCAGGGACAGGAGTTTCTGGTTATTATCTTGTCCACGGTAATATTCCAATCTTTCCTCTGTCCTACTCATTATTGAACTCTGACTAATTTCTCCCTTTACAGGGTCTCGGTTCCTTTTCAATTAAGGGAATCAATTATGAAATTGAAAAATATTAAATAATGTGTCACTTTTGTATGAGCTGAATATCACTTTGCTGAAATTGACTGAATTGAAGTTGTAATTCACCCTAAAACATCTACATAAAAGACCTCTTGTTGTTCCAGGTGAGGGCAAATGAGTTGGTGCAGGGCAACGACCTGCAAAGCATACTGGGATTCCTGTCCAACCCTAAGCGCTTTAACGTAGCCATCACGCGGCCCAAAGCCCTGCTCATCGTCGTGGGCAACCCGCACATCCTCGTCAAGGACCCATGCTTCACCGCTTTACTCCAGTATTGTTTTGAGAACGGGGCCTACCTGGGCTGTGACCCCCCAACCTGTCTCAGGGCAGCACACCGGTGTGTTTAGAGTGTATTATGCACCACACACACACCGTTTTAATTTGAGTACAAGCAAGACGCTTCATGATGTGGCTTTAATTTGTCCGTAATAACACACATTCATCTGTTTCTCCTCAGAGCTGCCAGTGAGAAAGAGGAGTGAGAGAGTTCACCGCCCTCACGGCTGACACTCCACTGCTACATGTACAATTATGTTCAAATACAAGTTTCTTCTTTCATTCTTTACGTTACGATGACTTAGCTCTCTGCATTTGTTATTCTACACCGTCGGCTGCATATGTCTTAATCGGTGGGAAATGGTTTGTAAAAGATGTATTAAGAGAATGCACTCCCATTTCTTAACTGCTGTATGTTGCTGTTATCATGCCGTCCACTGGGTGGCAGTAATAAATATGACAAACCTTTGGTGTTTTTTCTTACTGGGTTATTGTACTTTGACACCAGTGTCAATGATGCATTATTGATGATGCA
Source organism: Oncorhynchus mykiss (assembly GCF_013265735.2). Classification (NCBI taxonomy): domain Eukaryota; kingdom Metazoa; phylum Chordata; class Actinopteri; order Salmoniformes; family Salmonidae; genus Oncorhynchus; species Oncorhynchus mykiss. The sequence goes on from NC_048566.1 coordinate 63,942,636, forward strand.
ATATTGGTGATGCGTTATACCTGTATGTGTGCTTAAGACTCATACAGGTATAAGGACTGGTACCAGGGACTACCTGTGAGAAACCTAGCCTGAATTAGAGAGGGACTGGGACTGTCACCATGGCACCTGAATCCCACTTCAAAAAGCTCATGTAGAAGTTTTTTTTTTTGAGTTAGGCTCGTTGGCAACTCATTAAAGTTCTATTGAGTGAATGAGCCCCCCCCCCCCCCACCCACACACACACTCTCACTGGGCTCCATCAGGGCTGACTCACTGGAGATTCAGACTGTCAGTTGCCACATCCAGTCTCTGTGTGGACCTGCAGACAGACAGACGCTGCCCGTCTGCCACAGATGTTTAGACACACTGTCTCCTGCAGCCCAGTGTATCCCATTCCTCACATTGCTAAAAAATGTCTTGAGATGCTTAAAATAGTCACTCAATAGAAAGGTTATGGTTTTCTACATCCAATGGTTGGTATATCTACTAGGGCCCTGTGTTTTGCTTAATAATGTGACATGCTTGGATTTTTTACCTTTTTATTTAAAGCTTTTTCATCAAACTGTCCCTTAATTCGGGTAGTCCACCATCCTCTGACAAATGCTTTCATTTTTTGTGTAAGTCTTATTTCTGGATAAGGATCAAATCTCGCTATGTCATGTGATTTTGCAAAACGCATGACTGGCCTCCTTCACTGTCAGAAGATGCTGTGTTGACTACTTACGGGTATCTTAGTTGGGTATCTTAGTTAAGAGCATTGGGTCAGAACCGAAAGGTTGCTGGTTCGAATTCCCGAGCCAACTGTGCCCTTGAGCAAGGCACTTAACTCTAATTGCTCCTGTAAGTCCCTCTGGATAAGAGCGTCTGCTAAATAACTAAAATCAACAACAAATGTAAATGTACTTTGAAAATACTTTTCAGTTCCTTACACCCACGGTTTAGGAATGTTGTATGGTAGAGGCAACATGATGAGTGACTAATGGAAGTCAAGCTAACAGATCTACAGCTCCAAATACTATTAATTAGTATCTAAATATAAACAATGCAGTCTTATGTGAGAACTTGCTGACATGGACCGGTTTAATTGTGGAAAAGTGGTTGGTAGCGTACAGAGCTCCCTCGGCTATTGTGGTACTGGTTCAATGACCAGTTTGTCTGGACCCCTATTGTACACTGAAACCAGGTGTTCACACACTACAATTATGGTATAGGTAGATGCACCTATAGTAAGATGACCATAAACACAAAGACTTGTATGCTAGCTAGTCCAACTGTGGTTTTACAGTGAACATACTGGATGTGTGAGTGTGCTGTTCCTGTGCATCCCCGCTAGACGTTTGATGAACAGGTGCCCAACAAAACAATAGTCTCCATTATTGGCAGGCAGCTTAGGGCAGGCCACACATTATCAACACAAACACAGCGTCTACAGATGGGCAGGGGGGCCGTTAGAAAGAATAACAGCTCCCTGCCGGGATAATGGCAGAGGGAGCTTGTTAAACGTGTGGCCCCATTGTTCTGACAAATTGGTCTGTGGCTCTAAATTGCCCCTCAGTAGCGCTCCTCGTCTGAACCCAGGCCCCCGGCTCAGATCAGACTGGGGCTGGCCAAGCAGTAATCCTTTAGGAGGGGGCTGCATAGCTAGGGCCGGTGGAGCTCTGACTGGAGACTGAAGGCTGTGGGAAAGTAAGGGGCCAAACCGACTGGGCCTGTATTCATGAATCATCTCAGAGTAGGAGTACTGCTCTAGGATCATTTTTGCCTTTAATATCATAAGGAATAAGATGACATGGACAGGGGGACCTGATCCTAGATCAGCACTCCTACTCTGAGACGCTTTATGAATATGGGCCCTGGGGCTTAGCTTGGCTAGCCTGGCACGTCTTCAGCCTCAGCCACTATTCCTTGTGTGTGGGACAACAAGACTCAGCCCTATTACTGACTTTAAGCCTTCTGGGCACAAACCCATCGAAGATACACATAGTTGTGGAGACAGGCATAATCCACACAACAATTGCATTGAGTTACTTATCAACTGTACTTTCATTTTCTGCTGCCGTTAGAAGCTAAAGTCCTGAGAGACGGAGGGAGTGAGAGAGCCAGACCGTCATTAGAAGCTAAAGTCCTGAGAGACGTAGGGAGTGAGAGAGCCAGACCGTCATTAGAAGCGGAGCCTGGGCCACCAGTCTGCATCGCAGTGTGAGATCTCTTCTAGTTGTCTGAGAGGGTAGGAGCATCCTGTGGCTGTCTGATGATAAAATCACTGTGTTCCTCCAAAGCTGCATTGAAATAGTTTTTCTGTTACGATCAATATAACCCATCTCGTCTCTTTTCCCAGGAATTTGTGGAATCTTTTTTGTACCCTTAATGTGTAATATGAAAGCATAAAAAGTATTAATATGCCTAATTACTTTTTTTTGCACAAGATTTAAAAGAGGTGAAGTTGGCTCTATGATTTAAACATGTAAATAATTGCCAAGAGAAATCCCACTGGCACAAGCTGGTTGAATCAACATTGTTTCATCATAATTTGTCAGCATATTGTGATGTGGAATCTATGTGGAAAATACAATGAATCTGACATATCATATTTCAGGATTGTCATCAGTAGCTAGGTTTCCATCCAATTTGTGAGAGATTTCCATGTGAATATTCTAAAATCTGCATAAAATAATATGCCCATATTCAGAGGTGGAAAAAGGACTCAGTTGTCACACTTGAGTAAAAGTAAAGATAGCTTAATATTAAATGGCTCAAGTAAAGGTGAAAGTGACCCAGTAAAATAGTACTAGATTTTAAATGTACTTAAGTACAGCGGTGTAAAAAGTACTCAATTGTCATACTTGAGTAGAAGTACAAAGTAAACGTAAAAGCTATACATCAAATGCCTTACATTTAGCAAACCAGACAGCAAAATGTAATTTTGTATTACTTGTTTTGACAGCCAGGGGCACACTCCAACACTCAGACATAATTTACAAAGGAAGTATTTGTGAATTGGACCTTTTTCCTGTATTGCTAAGCATTCAAATTGTAACTAGTACTTTTGGGTGTCAGGGAAATGTATGGAGTAAAAAGTACATACTTTTCTTTAGGAATGTAGTGAAGTAAAAGTAAAAGTAGTCAAAAATATAATTAGTAAAGTACAGATACCCCCCAAAACGATTTAATTAGTACTTTAAGTACTTATAGGTACTTTACAGCACTGCGCATATTCCCACCAGAGATTTACATCAAAACTGATGTTTGCGAATAAAAGTTTGTGCGTGATGACGTCAATACAAATAACGTTTGCGGTTAATTTCCTATGTACCGAAAAATACAAGTTAAATGGCTTTCCATCGCATTTTCTACTCCATGGTTTTGTCATAAAAAAACAGTTGCTATGCGCCCACTCTGCTCTTGGCGTGCGCTCTAGCCAACAGCTGGCAGATACAGTGCGGTAGGCTACCTATTGTATGGATAAGAGCTGTGTTATTTGTATTTGTCGAACGGCAGTCATATATCGATCCTCATGTCACCAGAATAAGACCCTCGACATTTATTTGAAAGGAGCATCACCCTCATCACGTGCATTTTCACCACTCTGTGAAGTTGATCATTATTTATTTCATCTGTAGCCTAATAAACTGCATGGTTTCGCGAGTCGTAGCTGGAGGACCACACATTTCGTTGCGTGACTCCCAAGTTTACTTCGATATGATGGTTATTATATCAAAATTGCGTTTCCACCGCAATTTCTCGCATAATGCATTTTACCGGAACAACAAGATCCCACCATGTCGCACGAACATATTGTCTGTCGCATGTATAAAATTGAACGGGCAAATCCTGTCCCCATCAGCCCAGTTATTGCTTTTTTTAATATGAGCTAATACATCTGCATGAAATGGTTGGATGGAAACCTGGTTAGTGTAACCAATTTTCTACATAGACAAATCGTGTATAAAATATGCTGGATTTGTACCTTTGAAACCAAGAGAGATCTTCAATGTTATATCCATTATGAGGGGGGAAAAAACTATAGGCTGGGCAGCACATTCAACTGGCAAGTGGTTCTATCTACATCTATTCATTTGGTCTCCCATCCAGGGTTTTAACCAAGCCCAGCTTTGATATTTGCCTCTGACTATACCATTGTGCTATCGTGAGAGATCTCATAAATCATATATTATCAGTGATACTATTTAGGCTTATATGGAATCAAGTCATCAACAGCTATTGTTTCAATTCAACCCAGGGTTCCACCTACAAATAGACTAGGCCTAGGGCAGTATTTCCCAAATCCGGTCTTGGGGTTACAGCCAAAAGTATACCTTTTTGTTGTTGCCCTGGGCAAGCACACCTGATTCATTTTATCCAATAATCCTCATGCCCTCAACAACAAAAATGTTCATGGCTCCACCGCAACCAAAAATCAAAATCTAATTTTATTTCTCACATGCTTTGGGAACAACAGGTGTAGGCTAACAGTGAAATGCTTACTACGGGTCCTTTTCCAACAATGCAGAGTTAAAGATAATATTTTTAAAATATATAGAAATAGTGACCGTGAATAACGAATAAAAAAGAAAAGAATAAAGACAAAAAATAACATGGCTATATACAGTGGGGAGAACAAGTATTTGATACACTGGCGATTTTGCAGGTTTTCCTACTTACAAAGCATGTAGAGGTCTGTAATTTTTATCATAGGTACACTTCAACTGTGAGAGACGGAATCAAAAATCCAGAAAATCACATTGTATGATTTTTAAGTATTTAATTAGCATTTTATTGCATGACATAAGTATTTGATCACCTACCAACCAGTAAGAGTTCCGGCTCTCACAGACCTGTTAGTTTTTCTTTAAGAATCCCTCCTGTTCTCCACTAATTACCTGTATTAACTGCACCTGTTTGAACTCGTTACCTGTATAAAAGACACCTGTCCACACACTCAATCAAACAGACTCCAACCTCTCCACAATGGCCAAGACCAGGGAGCTGTGTAAGCACATCAGGGATAAAATTGTAGACCTGCACAAGGCTGGGATGGGCTACAGGACAATAAGCAAGCAACTTGGTGAGAAGGCAACAACTGTTGGCGCAATTATTAGAAAATGGAAGAAGTTCAAGATGACGGTCAATCACCCTCGGTCTGGGGCATCAATGATCATGAGGAAGGTGAGAGATCAGCCCAGAACTACACGGCAGGACCTGGTCAATGACCTGAAGAGACCTGGGACCACAGTCTCAAAGAAAACCATTAGTAACACACTACGCCATCATGGATTAAAATCCTGCAGCGCACGCAAGGTCCCCCTGCTCAAGCCAGCGCATGTCCAGGCCCGTCTGAAGTTTGCCAATGACCATCTGGATGATCCAGAGGAGGAATGGGAGAAGCTCATGTGGTCTGATGAGACAAAAATATAGTTTTTTGGTCTAAACTCCACTCACTGTGTTTGGAGGAAGAAGAAGGATGAGTACAACCCCAAGAATACCATCCCAACCATGATGCATGGAGGTGGAAACATCATTCTTTGGGGATGCTTTTCTGCAAAGGGTTCAGGACGACTGCACCGTATTGAGAGGAGGATGGATGGGGCCATGTATCGCGAGATCTTGACCAACAACCTCCTTCCCTCAGTAAGAGCATTGAAGATGGGTCGTGGTTGGGTCTTCCAGCATGACAACGACCCAAAACACACAGCCAGGGCAACTAAGGAGTGGCTCCGTAAGAAACATCTCAAGGTCCTGGAGTGGCCTAGCCAGTCTCCAGACCTGAACCTTTGGAGGGAGCTGAAAGTCTGTATTGCCCAGCGACAGCCCCGAAACCTGAAGGATCTGGAGAAGGTCTGTATGGAGGAAAGGGCCAAAATCCCTGCTGCAGTGTGTGCGAACCTGGTCAAGAACTACAGGAAACGTATGATCTCTGAAATTGCAAACAAAGGTTTCTGTACCAAATATTAAGTTCTGCTTTTCTGATGTATCAAATACTTATGTCATGCAATAAAATGCAAATTAATTACTTAAAAATCATACAATGTGATTTTCTGGATTTTTGTTTAAGATTCCGTCTCTCACAGTTGAAGTGTACCTATGATAAAAAGTACAGACCTCTACATGCTTTGTAAGTAGGAGACACTGCCGATTTTGCAGGTTATCAAATACTTGTTCTCCCTACTGTATAAGGAGTAGAAAATAACATGGCTTTATTAAATTGTATTTGTCACATGCGTGAAATACTTACTTACAAGCCCTTAACCAACAATGCAGTTTTAAGAGAATAGAGTTAAGAAGATATTTACTAAATAAACTATAGTATAAATAAAGTAACACAATAAAATAACAATAGTGAGGCTATATACAAGGGGTACCGGTACTGAGTCAATGTGCTGTGACACAGGTTAGTCATGGTAATATGTACATGTAAGTAGGGGTAAAGTGACTATGCATAGATAATAAACAGAAAGACATTAACTTTTTTGTCCTGAATACAAAGCGTTATATTTCGGGCAAATCCAACACATCACTGAGTGCCACTTTATATTTTCAAGCATGGTGGTGGCTGCATCATGTTATGGTTATGCTTGACATCGGCAAAAACTAGGGAGTTTTTTAGGATGGAAAGAAACGGAATACAGCTAAGCACAGGTAAAATCCTAGAGGAAAACCTGCTTCTGTCTCCTTTCTAACAGACACTGGGAGACAAACTTACATTTCAACAGGACAATAAACAAAAACTCAAGGCCAAATATACACTGGAGTTGCTTGCGAAGACGACATTGAATGTTCCTAAGTGGCATAGATACAGTTTTAACTTAAATCGGCTTGAAAATGTAAGGCAATTCTTGAAATGGCTGTCTAGCAATGATCAACAACCAACTTAAAGAATAATGGGCAAATATTGTACAATCCAGGTGTGCAAAGCTCTTAGAGATTTACCCAGAAAGACTCACAGCTGTAATTGCTACCAAAAGTGATTCTAACATGTATTGACTCAGGGGTGTGAATACTTATGTAAATTTGATACATCTGTATTTCATTTTCAATAAATTTGCTAAACATTCTAAAAACATGTTTTCACTTTGACATTATGGGATAATGTGTGTAGATGGGTGATATATATATATTAAAAAAAATGTAATCCATTTTGAATTCAGGCTGTAACACATCAAAATGTGGAATAAGTCAAGGGGTATGAATACTTTCTGAAGGCACTGTATAAATGTCTTCATACGTAATCATAGAAAGCACGCATGTTCAAGATAGCATGCAAAGGTCGCAGGTCTGTGGAGATCTTGACAATTGCCATAATAATCTTGCTCAGAATCTTGAACAGCATTGATCAGTTGCACTATGTACTTTTAATGTAATCTCAACAGCCATCCAGGTCATTCAGTTGTGCTGTTAAATGAAGCACAGTGATAATACATGAATTTCTTGTATAAATACAAAATATCTGACATTGTATTCCCATTTGAACTTTGTTGTGGCTTTAAATGGTTGAAATTATCACTTTAAAATGACATGGGATTCTTTGTGTTTTTTTGTAGCAGCAGCATAGAGACTCATAGCTTCATATGACTGTTTGTGTCTGTCTATGCTGCAGTCAAGTATGATAAGATAACATGCATTTGAAGTAGACAGTAATCTAGTATCACATCAAAGCCAGGTGAGAGAGCTGGAAACACTATCCTGCTAATGGGAGTGTGATCTGTCTGATCAGGACCCTTCTCAGGAAACCCTTTAGTAAAGGAGGAGACATGAAAGAGGCTCAATATTAAGGAGACTTCCTGTCTGTCTACACAACCCTCTAAAATGAAATAAACTTTTACTCCTGTGTAGAATATGAACTATAAACAGTCTTCACCAAATCGTTTTTTAGAAGAGAATCTGTCATTACACTACTATGTTTACCTCTCAAAACAATAAGCTCATAAGATTTTTAAAAAAGTGCAAAATGCATGAATACATAATGTCCAGCAAAGCAGCCTGTGTGAACTAAACAGTACAGTAGCTATGTCTAGTGTAAAAGTCATGGATTTTCAATGGTGAAATGGACTGGGTCGAAACAAATATAATAGTTTGCATTGCAATGCTTTGGTTGTGATTGCTCTCATAATGCTCCCCCTCTTCCATTCATCTATTACCCCCCGCTCTGTCTGCATTCATCACAAAACAAGCCATTGTCTCCTCTCACACGCCGTCTCAGTCTCTTTGATGGGTAGTTGATAACAGTCTGATTGGGCTGGGCTGACTGCATATATAGAGGAGACCACTGGTACAGAGAGACATTACCTCTCCTACAGAAACAAGCAACCGCAGCACCCACCTTCTCGTTTGGATTCTCAGTCAGGACTTTGTTTCTCTTCACTATGGATCTCCTCACCGTAACCCTGGCTCTCTTGGTTCACCTGACCCCAGCCTGGGGCTTCGACATGGGCCAGTCGACCCGCTGTGTCCCCATCCCCCACCAGATGAGTGTGTGCCAGGACGTGGGCTACTCGGAGATGAGGCTGCCAAACTTCCTGGGCCACAGCAGCCTGGAGGGCGAAGTGGTTCCCCGCTCGGAGGACTGGAGACCCCTGCTGCAGACTGGCTGCCATCCCCATGCCCAAGCCTTCCTCTGCTCCCTCATCGCCCCTATCTGCCTCGACACGTACGTCTATAGCTTCTGTTAGCCTTTTACCTATTCACGTCCTCTTTGTATGTCCTTGCTCTGTCTGTCTGTCTGTGTCTGTCTGTCTGTCTGTCTGTCTGTCTATCTGTCTGTCTGTCTGTCTGTCTGTCTGTCTGTCTGTCTGTCTGTCTGTCTGTCTCCATACTATGCCTCTCTCATCCCTCTCTGTCAATCTAGCTGTTCTTTCTCCTGTGTTTGAGTCAGTCTGCCTAGTTCCTTCCCACTTTCTCTTGCTAACTCCTTAAGAGGAATCTATCCACTACCCAATTTTCACCCTCAAACTATTCACACCAGTGTGTGTCTACAGTGTAACATTCCTTCAATTTCCAGAGAGTGCCCACTGCGTTCTTAAACGTAACCCTGTGTCTCTCCCATCACCAGGTTTATCCAGCCGTGCCGTAGCCTGTGCGTGGCCGTCAGGGACAGCTGTGCCCCAGTACTGGCCTGTCAGGGCCACGTCTGGCCAGAGGCGCTGGACTGTGACCGTTTCCCTGCCCAGGAGGACATGTGTCTGACCCCCCACCCCAAACATAGCAACAGCCACCTCGCCAAAGCATTGCCTCAGCCTGCATGCCAAGCCTGTCCTTCCGTGGAGGAGCACCCTACACTGAAGACAGTTCTGGACGCTCTGTGCCAGGATGACTTTGGTAAGCGTGTGCAATAATGTACTTATGCCTGTGCATGTTTCTATTGATTAGTGTGTTATGGAAATGTATTAATGTTATTTTGTGTGTACATTTGTGTGCGTTTGTACCATACATATGTGTGTAATTCTGTCCAAGCTAGCGTACTCACCCTCTCTCCCCTCTCTCTTCCCCCAGCTGTAACAGCCAAGCTGTCTCGCCGGCGCCGGCCGTCAGGGGAGCCAGAGTTTGAGGTGGAGGGCCGGGTAGAGTTTATCCGCCAGGGCCCCCTGCTTCCCTACGACACCCAGTACCTCCTCCAGCAGTGGCTGCTCATTAACCTACGGTGTGCCAACGCCCTAGTCCGGCCCGGCCGCGCCCAGCTCTACCTGCTGACTGGGGCGGTGCAGCCAGAAGGCACCCTGGCCCTCACCCGCCTCTTCCCATGGCACAAGAAGGACCACAGCATCGCAGTTGCCACGCGCAAGTGGAAGCACCACAAGTGTTGAGTGCCTGGACGATGTATCGGAATGGAAAAACCTGAGCTCTGATGAATCTGTGTTGCATAGAACGGCATCCTAACTCACACAAGCCAGGACTCGGCATAATATCAGTTTTCTTGGAAATAATTGGTATAAGGCCTAAGTATAGGACGTTTTCTGATGTTAATGACTTGATGCAGGAGGGCAGAGGAACGTGGAGTTGGAGCTGGACTCTCTCACTGACATGACCCTCTGCTGCCCTCTGCTGCTCCTTCACAGTATCTCAGCTCCGTCTGAATGCACACAGCAACATAATGCACTCTAAAACTGTACATAGGAAGAGCTAAATGCAAATGATTTCTAAAGAGTATTCTTTTCTATTTCGTTAATGCCGTATTTATGTGTCATGTATGTTCGATTTGTCTGTTAAGTCAGTGAAAAGGATATTATAATAAAATATTTACCGAGCATATTTCAACTGAAGTAGTATTGGTTTTTCCACTGTCTATGATTGATACGTTTGATTTAAAATAGCCGAATAGCTGGACCCTTATGGCTAAGGTGAGTGCAGAATGTTTGTTTTTTTTGCGTTGTTTTTACATGTGCACAATTTCCTTATAGTGTAAGATGTCCAAGTGTAAGATGTATTATGTACAATAAACAAGTATTACCTGAATACACTCTCAAGTTAACACATTCAGTCAATCAAATGTATTTATAGAGTCCTTTTTACAACACCAGTTGTCACAAAGTGCTTATACAGAAACCCAGCCTAAAACCCCAAACAGCAACCAATGCAGATGTAGAAGCATGGTGGCTAGGAAAAACTCCCTAGAAAGGCAGGAACCTAGGAAGAAACCTAGAGAGGAACCAGGCTCTAAGGGTTGGCCAGTCCTCTTCTGGCTGTGCCGAGTGGAGATTTTAAGAGTTGCCATTAAGGCCAGATCGTTCTTCAAGATATTCAAATGTTCATAGAAGACCAGCAGGGTCAAATAATAATCACACTTGTTAAGGGCGCATAAGGTCAGCACCTCGGGAGTTAATGTCAGTTGACAGAAGGAGCTTTATGGCTGGTGGCATTGTCATGCTGGAGGGTCATGTCAGGATGAGCCTGCAGGAAGGGTACCACATGAGGGAGGAGAATGTCTTCCCTGTAACGTACAGTTTGAGATTGCCTGCAATGACAACAAGCTCAGTCCGATGATGCTGTGATACACCGGCCCAGACCATGACGGACCCTCCACCTCCAAATCGTTACACCGAGTACAGGCCTCGGTGTAACGCTCATTCCTTCGACAATAGACGCAAATCCGACCATCACCCCTGGTGAGACAAAACCGCAACTTGTCAGTGAAGAGCACTTTTTGCCAGTCCCGTCTGTTCCAGCGACAGTGGGTTTGTGCCCATAGGCGACGCTGTTGCCAGTGACAGGCCTTACAACAGGCCTACAAGCCCTCAGTCCAGCCTCTCTTAGCCTATTTCAGACAGTCTCAGCACTGATAAGGGGATTGTGTGTTCCTGGTGTAACTCGGGTAGTTGTTGTTGCCATCCTATACTTGTCCCGCAGGTGTGATGTTCGGATGTACCGATCCTGTGCAGGTGTTGTTACACGTGGTCTGCCACTGTGAGGATGATCAGCTGTCCATCCTGTCTCCCTGTAGCGCTGTCTTAGGCGTCTCACAGTACAAACAGTGCAATTTATTGCCCTGGCCACATCTGCAGTCCTCATGCCTCCTTGCAGCATGCCTAAGGCACGGTCACGCAGATGAGCAGGGACCTTGGGCATCTTTCTTTTTGTGTTTTTCAGAGTCAGTAGAAAGGCCTCTTTAGTGTCCTAAGTTTTCATAACCGTGACCTTAATTGCCTACCGTCTGTAAGCTGTTAGTGTCTTAACGACCGTTCCACAGGTGCATGTTCATTAATTGTTTATGGCTCATTGAACAAGCATGGGAAACCGTGTGTTTAAACCCTTTACAATGAAGACCTGTGAAGTTATTTGGATTTTTTCCGAATTGTCTTTGAAATACAGGCTCCTGAAAAAGGGATGTTTCTTTTTTTGCTGAGTTTATGTGTCCAGTTTTCTGTGGGTTAGGAGAACATTCCTTCAACGTCCCACCAAACATATACAGAGAATGGTTGCCATGTTCCCAGAACATAACAATGAATGTTCTAGACACGTTTCATAGGAACATTGAAAGAACACATTAAGGTACTGTTGCTGAGCCAATCAAAGACCTGATTGATGAACCACTGATCCAGTCCTAGTTGGTTAAGGTTAAGGATTACACATGCAGGGTTATTTAACATGAAGTGTTTTAAATTGACATACATGATTATATTGGGTGTGTTCATTTACACTTGAATTAGTACTCAGCATGTCTTCACTTGGGATTTAAACTCACAACTGATTCATTCACAGTACTCTGATCTTCCTGCTACGCCACCATGGCTGTGTCAGCTAGCTGTTATTCTGACTCTTCTCTCATTATTGATTTGATTGACTTATTTCATTTCTTTATAGTTGTCTTATGTTGATGGGGGGCATATTAACCTGTTTTAATGATACTCATGAATCACTATGATCAATAAAAGTTTCTCTTAAGTATACTTTTAACAGAGCTTAGATTTACACTTCATAGAAGGGCCTGAAGCATCACAGCTTTGGGGGGAAAACACTGGGAAGAGAGGACGCACAATCAGGGGTGGACCAGACCAGACAGGAAACTGTGGATCGGGAGAGAGAAGAGAAGAATAAATAGTTGACTAAATACAACACATTTTGGAAATGGGATTGAGAGAAAAAAGCCAAGATCACCATTCTCTTCAAAGTGCTTGTTCTGGTCCAGTGCTAAGTGGCATCGCCTCATGGACAACCTGTCAACGCAAACATCATCATACATAATCAATATACTGTCAACACAAACGTCATCATACATAATCGATATACTGTCAACACAATCATCATCATACATAATCAATATATAGTCAACACAAACGTCATCATACATAATCAATATACTGTCAACACAATCACCATACATAATCAATATACTGTCAACACAATCATCATACATAATCAATATACTGTCAACACAAACGTCATCATACATAATCAATATACTGTCAACACAAACATCATCATACATAATCAATATACTGTCAACACAAACATCATACATAATCAATATACTGTCAACACAAACGTCATCATACATAATCAATATACTGTCAACACAAACATCATACATAATCAATATACTGTCAACACAAACATCATACATAATCCATATACTGTCAACACAATCATCATACATAATCAATATATAGTCAACACAAACGTCATCATACATAATCAATATACTGTCAACACAAACGTCATCATACATAATCAATATATAGTCAACACAAACGTCATCATACATAATCAATATACTGTCAACACAAACATCATCATACATAATCAATATACTGTCAACACAAACGTCATCATACATAATCAATATATAGTCAACACAAACGTCATCATACATAATCAATATACTGTCAACACAAACGTCATCATACATAATCAATATATAGTCAACACAAACGTCATCATACATAATCAATATACTGTCAACACAAACATCATCATACATAATCAATATACTGTCAACACAAACGTCATCATACATAATCAATATATAGTCAACACAAACGTCATCATACATAATCAATATACTGTCAACACAAACATCATCATACATAATCAATATACTGTCAACACAAACATCATCATACATAATCAATATACTGTCAACACAAACATCATACATAATCAATATACTGTCAACACAAACGTCATCATACATAATCAATATACTGTCAACACAAACGTCATCATACATAATCAATATATAGTCAACACAAACGTCATCATACATAATCAATATACTGTCAACACAAACATCATCATACATAATCAATATACTGTCAACACAAACGTCATCATACATAATCAATATATAGTCAACACAAACGTCATCATACATAATCAATATACTGTCAACACAAACATCATCATACATAATCAATATACTGTCAACACAAACGTCATCATACATAATCAATATATAGTCAACACAAACGTCACCATACATAATTAATATACTGTCATCACAAACATCAATATACATAATCCATATACTGTCAACGCAAACATCACCATACATAATCCATATACTGTCAACACAAACATCATCATACATAATCCATATACTGTCAACACAAACATCATACATAATCAATATATATATATATATAATCAACCTGTATACTGTCAACCTGTCACACATTATCTATGCTAAAGGAACAGAGATCAACACTTAGTGACACAGAAAGGATCCTTCCTAGAACCAGGACAAGGCAGGTACCTATTGAAGCTGGGCTCCCGAGTGGTGCAGTGTTCTAAGGTACTGTGTCTCAGTGCTAGATGGGTAACTACAGACACTCTGGTTCAAAGCCAGGCTGTTTCACAACTGGCTGTGATTGTGGTGCACAATTGTCTGGTGTAGGCTGTCATTGTAAATGAAAGTTTGTTCATAACTGACTTGCCAAGTAAAATAAAAAACATCTAAAGGCTTTCTACTAGATGTTGGAACATTACTGCAGGGACTTGCTTCCATTCAAATAGAAGAGCATTGGTGAGGTCAGGCAATGATGTTGGGTGATTAGACCTGGCTTGCAGTCAGTGTTCCAATTCATCCCAAAAGTGTTCGATGGGGTTGAGGTCAGGGTTCTGTGCAGGACTGTTTCCACAAAGTTGGAAGCACAGAATTGTCTATAATGTCAGTGTATGCTGTAAATACTTTTACAGCATACACTGACATTATAGACAATTCTGTGCTTCCAACTTTGTGGAAACAGTCCTGCACAGAACCCTGACCTCAACCCCATCGAACACTTTTGGACCATGAATGCATAACATTTGAGTCTATCATGTCAGCTCCCCAATTTTGCATGGGGAAGCTGCTACCGCGAGATGGCAGTGTGTGCGAGGGGCATAGACGTTGGGGATCTCTTTTGACTCTAGGTTGAATGAAGTGCAAGGGAATTGTTATGATTGTCACATGGTTTTGCATCCAGTGGGTAGGCCTATGCTTAGTGGAACTATAAAAATATCATTATAGATAGAGTCATTATAGATAGATGGGCTTAATTTGGGCCGGATTCTGCTGGATTCTCTCAGTTTTGGACTGTTTCGTTCCGAAACCCATTTGCCAAATGCCTTGTCTCGTGGAATGAATTTTTTTCACTTTTTGCAATGTAAAAATTCTAATAAAAGCAATCAGAGATCATTCAAATGGACTCCTCTGTAATTCACCTGCCCCTTTTAAAACCTCATGTGAAAGCGTGCCGGATATTCTAATGTTGGGCCAGCCCGGTTTTATGGTTTGCACAACATTGTAGCCTATATAGACCAACACTTGGACATTGCTGTTGTGAGAGGGAGAAGCGTGCCTGTATCTCTCAAAGAACCAAAATGACATGAACTTTATATGATCTCTCCCTCTCTCGGCTCTGATAGACATGAGCCTGCAACTCTCACCTCTCCAGTGTTGTACTTCATTTATTTCCTCATAGAATCATAGCGGCGGGAAGTGTGCTGGAGGAGCTGCAGCATCCGTGGTAAATTGAAATACATCTGCCAAGTTATGTGTGTTCAGAAATAAATGAAATAATTCAGAATGCTACGCCAAGAGTAAGTCTACAATATAACCATAGAGGATCAAGCTATAGTTTATAAAAAATGTCTAGCTGTGGATTGTGTGTAGCTCAATCACAAGGCAAGCCTACAGTCAGGAATGCGTGAGTGAACAGCATGCAGCCAAAACAGGCCTTTTGCAATAGTTCAAATACAATCGGTTCAAATACAATCAAATACAACAGGTTGGAAAGCAAATGGCTCCTGCTGAAAAGAGAAGACTAATCTGTTACTAGGCTGCCAAGTTATCAACTTCCCAACAGGCCTATTGAGTGAGCGGCACTGTTTAACAAAGTGAATTAAGAACTACAGTCGTGGCCAAAAGTTTTGAGAACGCCAAATATTAATTTCCACAAAGTTTGCTGCTTCAGTGTCTTTAGATATTTTTGTCAGATGTTACTATGGAATACTGAAGTTTAATTACAAGCATTTCATAAGTGTATTTTAAGGCTTTTATTGACAATTAAATGAAGTTGATGCAAAGAGTCAATATTTACCTGGTTTGTTTGATGTTAATAGTTTGCGATTAATACTTAACAAATAGCACATTTCTGTTCTGTTTAATTCTGTGTTTCTTAAAAGCACTATTTTTATTGATTAACTGTATTTTTGTAAATATTAAAAAGACTAACTTATTAAGTTTGTCTTGTATTACTATGGGATGCTCAGCATCTTGAATATTAACATGGAATGAAGAAATCAGCATTTAATGAATATTTTATTTACAGATTTTTTTTCCAGTTAGGAGTAAAACAAACATTCTGAAAACAATATTACATGTTAAAGCATTTATGGTTGTGTGCAGATGACTAACCTTCAATGTGTGTTAATATACAACGTATGGTCTAATAAATGTTTTGTTTTTGTATTGATCATTCAAAAACACTTTCCAAAAACACTTTTAGTCAGTCTACAAAATGTTGCTACACAATAGCAACCCACACAATATTAAAATGACGAGTATTTTATTGTTATGGAGTGTTAGTCGTTTTATCCAATGCTCCGACAGTCCCTTTTCAATCATGCCTCACAACACTGACCCTCATCTTCCCACTGGGCACAGACGTCATTTAAACTTCTAGGTTTGGTTTACATTTGGTTGAGTTGTCAACTAACATGAATTCAATGTGAAATCAACAAAAAATGTTACCATGCCGTTGGATTTAGATAAAACGTTGGATAAAAAAAAAGACTCAGTTGCCTTATGTTGATTACTTTTTTCCAATCCAATCAGTTTCCACGTTGATTCAACATCATGTATCATTTTTTGTTGAAATGATGTGGAGACAACGTTGATTCAACCAGTTTTTGCCCAGTGGTTTCTCTCAGTCTTTCATCCTCTCAGGGGTCAGAGGTCATAGTGTGTCTGTGCAGACTCATTGGCTGTATCAAAGTCACACGTTTCTTGCATGGCTCTTTCTCTATGGTAACTCCTGTCTCCCTGTCCCACTGCTGCGATGATGATCTGTCTAATGCCGTGCCCGTGCTCTCTGGTGCCTCCTCTTCCTGTTTGCAGCCCCGGGACATGAGCTCCTCCATGGGGGAGCGGCCGCTGTGGGCCTCCTTCTCCTTACAGTTCCTCCACTTCATCCTCCGGTTCTGGAACCAGATCTTCACCTACAGTAGACACACAGGTCAGTGAGAGGTTCAGACTGAGGTGCCATTCATTTTGTTTAGTCAAATCTAAGTCTATGATACAGCAGAGAGCATGATCTATTTGATCTACTTGCAATTATCACAGTAGTGAAAGCCGTACTGTAATAGCATTTTAAGATGAGGAACACTTACAATAGAAGTGACTCTAGATATTTACTAAATCTAGGCTGGAGCATCCAAATAATATGTGTTTGCATGCAATGAAGAGGCGAGATGAGAAGGTCTATAATGTAGCATGGGATGTAAAAGGAGGTTGTTATGGGCACCGACCTAGACAGGAGTTATATGGTATCCTACCTGAGACTCCTTCAGGCTGAGATCTGCTGCCAGTTTGTTCCTGTCTGTCTTGCTGATATACTTCTGTCTCTTGAACGTTTTCTCCAGCTCCTTCCTCTGTTCCTCAGAGAACACCGCCCTCCTCAGGATCCCTCGCCGGGATTTGGGGCTCGTATCCGGGGACCACATGGGAATGTTGGCTCCCTCTGGAAGGTCAGAGGTCAAAATCATTCATATTAATGTTTTTATTCCTTCTAATAATAACCTGAAGGGGAAATGGCACAGGGTTATGGATGAGTTAACTCATTTGCATTGATTGATTATATTCTCTGTTGCAGGAAGGCAATGGCACATTGCACTACTAGAGACAAGTACCTATTATTGAATATGGAAATGGTTCTAACTTCAATAAGGTCAATAACAAGCATGCATTTGAATAAGAAAATAAATGTATTATATTTCCATATCAAGCGGACCGAATGAGAAAATCATCCAAATAATAAATGGGGAAATGATCTGCAGCATCATTCTGGTTTATCATGTCCAGTCCAGTCCAAAGCACTGAATATATCCTCATACTGATGATAAAAGGCAGACTCACTCATCCCCTAAATGGCTCACTTCCTGACTCACTATCTACATGGATTGTGCCCATCTACTGTAGCCAATCTTATACACGCTTACTCTCCACTTGCGTCAATCTGTCTAATTTAACAAAATGGGGGTGACTAAAGAGAGAATGGAGACCCGTTTTCACCGGGGAGAAAGGGATTTGGTGAACTCTGAGGAGCAATCCCACGCTGCCTCACTCACAGGTGCACGCACAACAAAAGTCAAGTGGAACAATTGACCAAATACCATTGAGCAATGCCTTTTTAATCTGTACGACAAATCTGCACACAGACCACCTCGGGGGAGCGAGTAACTGGTTTAGACATGCTCCTCAGGCCTCCATTGGGCCTCAATGGCTTCCACTTAAACGGACGATTAACAGGTCACTCCCGGGGGCTACGTGTGTGTCTGCCCCCTTGGTCTGAGCTCACAACCCTGAGGGACCCACCACAAAAGAGACTGTTCGTTGAAAGGCCACTACTCTTGCTGGCTCAGCGCTCCTCACTAAATCTTTTCTCTTGCAGGTATGGGCCCGGTTCTATGGGAAGATGAGCTCGAATAAGTCTATAAAAGTCACTTTCATTGAGTTCTTTATGTCCCATTAAGGGAACTTTAAATGGGCAGGAATGAGAGTGAGGTGACAGGAGAAAGGAGGGAGTCGGGAAACGGGGTTCTTTGGCCACACAAAGGGTGAGGGGGCTGTTCCCGGGCACAGCCCCCTTTCTGCAGAGGAATGGCTGTGTTTTCAGAATTCATTGCTGCGGGGAAAAATTGCAGCGGGGTCGCGTGTGGATGGTGGAGTGAAAGTGCCGATTGGTCACGGCCGGGCATGGCATTGTCCTGTTGCTGGGCACTGTGGGAAAGTGTCAGCCCACTAAGAGGGACCAGGGGGTATTTACTGAGGGATGCTATTTGCTGCCTCACTTGTCAGAAGTCACAGGACTTAGCAACTAGCATCACAACCCTGACAGAAGTTAGGATAAATCGATATTGTCCACATAATGAGACTTTCCCTATGAAAAGGTTCATACAGACTTCACAACCAATGCAATTACATAATATAATTCAGATTCATATTCCAGGGGATATAGATTCTGGTTTGATGTGCATTTTTCAGATAATCAGCTACAGGAAATCATCTTAAGAGCCTCATTATAAACACAAACAATCCCCTCATTTGGCAAGGATCATAAACAGTTTCCTCACACTGGACCAATTATCACAGTAGGATCAACTATCAGCCAAACGTTCCTTTTTTGCTGAGTCTGAGCTCAATGCTACTGAGAGGCAATAAAAATGTCACACAGAGACCAATAACAGACTGTTACAGTGGCATCTCATTGATCATTACAGTCCTAATCTGACCGAGACAAAATGTTTATTAACTCTGCATATTTGAGTGAGTCGGTGTGTGTATCTATATGAGTGCAAATGGGGGCCTCTACGCCCCCCCCCCCCCACACACACACACACACCACCGCTCCATAACCTCCTCCCCACCCCACCCTCTGGGTCTAAATAGCTGTGAATGGTCATGAATAGCAGTGCAGAGAGTTGAGTGGAGAATTAGCTCCCTGGCATTGCATCAGTAATTAGCCGTAGAGAATATGGGAGACCCTGCTGTTAATGCTTAGAGAGGAGCTGAGGCATCGCTGATGAAGCATGAAACACTCACCGGAGAAGACAGACGGAGGGCTGGACCCACCACAGCACACTGCGGCCAGCAGATACTGAGGGCCTCGTAGAAACACATTGCTCAACAGGCCTGTAGAGAGGAGGGAGGGAGGGAGTTTCGTGAAATTACACTGTAAATGTACAATAAATGCTGGCAGGTGAAAATCCATGAATGAACTGCGGTGGAAGTATATTTTTCTGCTAAACCATCCACTCAGTGTAAAAACAATTACATACATCATGTTTTGAGTAGCCAAATGATTATCGTCTGGAAATGAAATGTATTAAAAATAAATGAATGGCTGTAGTGAAATGAAATGTGGTAGAACATATCAGCATCTGGTTATACGGTCATTAAAGGGGCAATCTGTAGTTTGCTACATCCATTTTTGGACTTGTAAATTAATGATACACGCTCAATGATTCTTTAAGAATATTATATATGTCTCATGAGCTTAGTTCAGCTGTTGTACCCCATCAGAAAACAAAATATAAGCTTGTTTAAGTCAAATCTTTGTAAACAAAGCACTATATAGCCTCAATAAATGGTTAAAACTATGATTTGATAGCATGGACGGTTAGTTCTTGCATCCATAGCCCTGTCTAGGAATTTGAGAGTGGTTACATTTCTCCAGACCTATCCCTCAGCTATTTACCAAAACAAGGGTGGGGACATTTCTTTGTTATTGTTTCAACTGTTGATTACCGTTTTAATATTCTACTTTGACTGTGAATAATACAATGTTTTACATGTGTAGTGCTATGTTATGTCTTATTTCTTAGAATAGATCTTAAACATGAGCATTCTTCTGTAAACGTTTTGATGAATACAATTTCTAATGTTTTAGTAATATAATTATATTTAGAAAAAATAAAGCAAATTAAGATAAAGCCAGTACAGTGTATACATTTTTATCTGATATTATGTTCAGAAAAATAAATATTATATCTGAACTGAACGCATGAAAGAAAAATAACGTGCATTTTCCCCAAGTGTGGTTTCAAATGTCTACAGGCTAGATCTCACAATCAATAGTATGATAGAATAGCACACATAATACTCATCATGATGTTTTGTATCATATGAGGCTTTTACCTGAGTGTGACCGAGGAGGGAGCCCCCTGTCTTTGACTCGTTTACAGTTCTGACTCTGGCCCTCGTAGACAACATGCTGAGGGCCCCAGGTTCTCCTGTGGTGGCCGGTCAGTGGACCCCTGAAGAACCCACCTGTTGGTCCATCTGAGTTGGGCGAGGATGAGGAAGAGGATGGCCCCGCCGAGCGCAGCAGATTGTCGATGAGGAAGCTCTTCCCTGATCTCCCAAAGCCTGGGTGAGTAGGTGAAACTGTCGCCATATTCATGGTCTTCTTCCCGCTCTGCTTCTGCCCTGCGATCATCCCCTTCATGTGACCCTAAGGAAAGTGCCCTCACTCACCTCACAGCACAGCAGTCACAGGGCCAAGTAACACAAGTGACTCCAGTCTGAGCTATAATCCCTCCAAGACTAACCAGGGCCAACTTCATTAAAGTCCCAGGAAAACAAAAGTTCTCTCTAAACTCTCTTCTTCTCTGCTCTCCTTCTCTTCTCCAGGGTCTGCAGTTTGCTCCGGGGCTGCCGTGCGATTGGCTAAGAGGCTCTAATGTGATTCTCAATTCAGATAAGACTGGGCCCGTTCTGGAGTGGCAGAAGGTGTGTCCGTCTCCATTCATTATGTCAACTTGCCTATTAAATGATAGACACCCGAGACAATGGACTGCTGGCCAAAGTTTAACGTGGACCAAATGTATTTCTCAGTCTTGCAGTAAATAGTTTTCTATTTTCTGCAGCCACCTTCAGAGCACCCATTGTGTCCCATAGAAAGGCATGGAGGCAATTAAATAGTTGCAGCTTCGTTCACACAGTGCACAATAATAGTATTTGGTTTGGTCTGATCTAGGTCACCGTTTGTGTTAAGTTTGTTGCGCGATGACCAACTAGAAAAAAGCTAATGCCCACATAGAATGTGATTCTGCACATTGCGTTCTCATTAATACATTTTTCAAAAGTCAATAATTGTATAATTATCCTGATGGTGTAATACTGTCCAAGTGTGACATAGAACTGAAATATCCAAGACATTTAAATGACATTTTTTTTCCCCTTTGTTTTCTAGTCAAATGTCAGACTCATCAGGTCATTCATATTCAACTTCTGACTCCATGAACTCAAACCAATTAATACCTCTTTCAGATTGCCTCAGTAATGGCCTAAGTGCTATTCTCCAGCCACTTCCCTCCTCTTTTCAGTGACTATTTGGACCACTCCACTATGGCTTGTCACTCACATATTTGACAGGCCTATTGGTTCCTGCTTAAGATAGAAAATTACTCTGCCCGAGATTGCCAGATTCTGTCTGTTTTAAAAAGACTTACCGTCCAGCTTGACAGAAATATGCACAAAGCTGATACAGTACTGTATGTGAAGGATCTACAGCAGTTAACGCCAGGTTCTGATGTGGACGGAAGGGAGAGACTTGGTAAGAGATCAAAACTATAGACTCCACTCCTACTGTACTGTGGAGTTGAAATATCAAAGATCAAATGAAGTGGTTATGTAAGTAGAATTAGACAAGCGGCTGCAGTTTATCACTGTATATAATATTGCGGCGAATTCAGGAGTAGCCAAACTGGGACTCAAACCCAGACCTGTTGTTATACATTCATTGATTTTCAGAGGCACAGTTGAAGCCTACAGACACACAAACACAGTGAGGTTGCGTGTGGTATATATTAGCCAATGGGTGGCTGGCGTCACGTGTAACCATGTAACCCTGATCTGACTGCTCCTGCTAATGATACTCAGCCTCATAATAGAGGAGCTGGGGAAAAGGAGGCCGACTGAAATGAAACAACATTGGGGGACAGTAAACAAGCATGTCCGGGCAGGGCGAGGGGGGGGTGCACGGTTCGGGGGACACCTCATGCTGGGCATGGAAATTGCTCCAGACAGCCGGGCCCATTGTCTGGCCACCAGGGAGCCAAAGGTTGCTTGTAATCAAATTTGAGGTTTTATATTCACCAGACTAGTGGAGAAAGCGACTGTGGTGTCTCGTGTGAGGGGTGTTAGTGGGCTCAGGCTGTGCTATCTACCTCTGTGTGTACCTAATGCGGGTTTACATGCTCCACATGGGCTGCTGTTTGTGATACAGCCATAGGCTTTTGTCTGGTGCGGAAGGGAGCCATTTGTTCATGACACGTTGAAGCATAGGCTGAGCCACAGGCAGCAGTGTGAGACAATTAATCTCCACATAAATAGATACTGCTAAAGCAAAGTATTACCTTCATAAAGCACACTGCAGCGCTTAGGATAATGGCTGCAAGATGAGTGCTATGTTGTTTGTGTAAGAGAGGTGTCATTTGAGAAGCTGGGGATGTAACGTGTATGTTTCTTTGGGTTGTTCCATTTCCATTTCAGCTCTGTACCAAAGAGGGTTATTTCCTTGATGATTTTGACTACGCTTATAAACAAACGGATTGTGCATGGCTTGTAATCTTGTAAGACTTGATATTTGGTATGAAAAGCATCGTTGGGATTCACAACTTGTTAACGGGCCAGATTCCGTAGGTAGCATTCCAAGGGAGGGAGGTATAATTGAGCCATTGGGAATGCAGTTCTTGAAAATACCCTGAAAGCAAGTTCATGTGAATTTATTTGATGTCCATTCTACTTTCTATTGGAGGGAAAAAGTGGGGTCCCCCATTCAGAGCTCCACAATGGTCCTGTTGAGATCCAGCACTGTGCAGACCAGCTGAGGTCCTTTCTGTCCCTGGCCTCTTAAAAAGATACCGGGCCATTACACACTCAATTGATATTCCACCACTCGAACTTAATATCATGAATGGAGGGCCAGACTCTATGAATCAGAAGACAATGCGCTTAGCTTAGCAGCAAACTGGCACTTTGTGTGGTGTCTGTGGCAGCAGCGAGGAAGTGTCTAATGTGAGGCTCACAATTGTGCTTCTATAGAGTTCTAATGAGCTTCAGCGTGGAGGATGAATGGTCAAGCCCATTCAGAGCCAGCTCTGTGCACACCCACACAATGGAACCCAGATGATGGGAGGCAGGCAGGCACTGCACTGCAGAAACACTGCCAAGCAAAGCTATGACAGTCTGTAATATATAGCAAGACAACGAGAAAGAGATATATCAAATATAACCCCACTCTGAATACCCAGTGGGCACACCACGTTATTTCAACGGGGATAATTGGGTAATATCTGGTTGAGACGTTGATCAATGACATGACAACCTATATTCACCCACTCAAACAGGTGTTAGAGTTAGATTAATTTAGATAAAAGTTGGACACATGTTCAGTATGTTCTCAATATGCTTTCAACCATCTAAAAAGCACAGCCAAATTCCAGTGCAAAAAAAACTATGTCTGATTTTTGGTTTAGTTGTCACCCAAATGTCTATCACCGCGCCTTCAACCATTTAAAAGCAAAGTTCAAATAGGAATACAATGTCAGATGTTTAGTTTATTTATACAACAGATGAATGTGGTGTCACTGTCCTTCATCTAATAGCAGAACCAAATTACCCGGATTCCAGTTGAGATTACATTAAAAGTACACGGTTACATAAGAAGATATTTATAGTTACAGTAATGTCAAATTAATGACTTATATGCTGATTTCACGTCTCCAGCTCAACCAAAAATCAAAGACAGAAATAGGACTAAATCAAATCTAACTTGAAATGTGCTTTAAATAAAGTTTGATGTGATTTAGTCCTATTCTTTAACTTACATCCTTGGTTGAGATGGAGACGTAAATCCAACACATCAATTATTAATATGTAGACAAACTGGAATTAAAGACAGACTAAGTCAGTTGCACAGATGGAACTATCCAGGCAGATGTTTCAAATGTTGACATTTGTCTGTGTTGACAACCACAAGCAATATCGTTAAATATCATTACATTTGAAATCAACCAGAGCTTGAAACCCTATTGTGTTGTCTATTTTTAGATGAATTCTGTGTTGAATTGAAACAAAAGCTGTTGATGACTTCCCAAATGCTATACAAAATAGCATCATTGACGATATATGAGTGAGAAAGTATGGTCACATTTCATTTGCTCTTGTTATACCCTACCCTTTGGAATTACTTTGCAACAGTGAATCTGTTTTGTTTTTAAGTGGTGATCTCTCAATGGTCACTCTCAAGACAGCTCATTGGTAGTAGTCAGGGACAAATATAGTATCAGGGCTGGGCTTAGTTAAAACCTGAATGGGAGACCAGATGGTATCTGTAGATACAGTAGATCAATTCTCCAGTAGGAGGACCTGCCCAGCCTATTGCTGGTGATCTGAAAGTCACAATTTCAACATATTTTATGCAAGGTTTGTCTATGTTGAAATTTGGTTAGCATGATGACATAATCCTTTGGTTGAAATGTCACCCTCAAAACAACAGTTGATTACTTTTTCAAATCCAATGTATTCCCCGCGTAAATTCCTCATCACAATATGTTGACAAAGGACATTGAAACAACGTTTATTCAACCACTTTGTGCCTAGTAGGTAAATACTGAAATGTGTGGTTTCATTGTTTTGACTGAATTGAATGTACATATAATTAGCGTTACTGTCACTGGTAATGTGTTATTATAGTAAACAAAGAACAATGTAATTTGTTTGAGCTTACCATGCAGGGAGCTCAGCCATGCACACCCTGATGTGACTGAGTCACTATTACAGACAGTAAGTAGCAGCTTCTGATATGTGTGTGTGTGTGTGTGTGTGTGTGTGCCTATCTGCTGTAACCCCATAGAAGAGTCATAATAGTTTGTAGGCCAAACTGTTCGGACGCTACAGACGATTTTGTGAGAGGACCAATTTTCAGGATGTCTCATGGTCTGACAAATATTGCTTGCGTGTGTGTGTCTGTGTGTGCGTGTCTGTGTGTGCGTGTCTGTGTGTCGTCTATCTGCTGTAGTCCCAGAACGTCCCAATGACATAAGGCTCATGTCTCCTCAGACTCTCATGACTGTCATTCACGAGTCTAAGGACCGGACATCATCGTCACAGCCGCTGAAGCATTCCGCTTCACAATCACCATAATTAAGTCTGTATCCAGCGGGTTTCTCCAACTGAATGGGGTAAAAATGTATGGAAGTTGGAATAAAGACACCGGGGAAATCAATCGACTCAATGCTCTGAAGACATTCACCCTTCAAGAAAAGAACACAACCACCAGTATTCTTTTTAAATGGCTTCTTAGTGATTATGAAGGAACATCTTATCCCCAGAATTGCTCACATCAGAAAGCTTTTTGCTACAGCGGTTCATTGCAGCAGTACAGTATGGTCAACCCTCACATAGGGCAGAGTAGGAAGCCACTGAACGTGGTTTGGGAACCATTGCAATGGACTCCGTGGTCTTTGGGGAGACGTATTGAGACCACATCGCCCTCCTCCAACTCTAAAGACAATGTATTAGACACACGTGCATCCTATCCATTAGAATCATATATAGAATTATCCAGAACGTTCTGATTATTGTGGTGGAGGAAAACGGTCATATCATGTATAGTGTGGTAATCATGGGCTGTACATCTGAAGTAGTATACTTTTTTCACTGGTGCTGTGAAGATGCTTGCAGTTGGGTTGTAGGTCATGCCATTGAAGACTCTACTGTATACCAATATTAATTATTGAATGGTCCTACTTGTCCTAAATTAGCCCAACTAGCAGAGAAGGCCACCTTTGGTCTGACTGGGCTCTCTGCCTTTAGCTCCTCCACCTCCCTCTCACTGACTGTGACTCTGGCCTTCAAGGCTGTGTTCCCACTCTCACTGGCTGTCACTCTGGCCTCCATAGCTGACAGTTCATCAGCTTGGGCTGCATTTCCTGTCTTCAGCTCCTCCACATCCTCCTTGGTCAGCCTAAGCTAAAGTCGTTGCTCCTCCGCCTGGTCCTCACTGTCCTTCAGTCTGGCTTCTGTGTTCCTCAGCTCTGTTCTCCATTCCACCACCATGTCTCTTAGTTCTTTCAGCTCGGTCCAGATGTCAGGGGTTGTAGTTGTCCGGCTGCATGTCTGTTTGCAAGTCGTCTCTGTAGCTTCAGTCCGTTGGCTCTCGATGAAACTCTCTCTGATCCCTCTGCTCTCTCCCTGAGCCCATTATCCAGACAGACAGATTAGCAACACCCGCAGATCTACAGCACCCCTTATTCTAAAACAACACCGATGTGGTCTATGAGCCGCAGTCCCCTTCTTGATATGCACTCAGAAAGTGAAAAAAAAAAAAAGTGAAACACTGGGTGAGCTGCAGACCTCATAGCAGAGTGTTTGAATCTGACAGTGCATAAAGCTGTGGGAGAACTCAACCCATTATTTGTTTGATGTTCTCTCCATCTCCATAAAGTCTGCACATGTTAGCCCTGGGTTTACAGCTTTTGTGGAGTAGGTATACACTCCCGTCCGTATTTATTTGGAGCGTGAAGCTACGTTTTTTGATTTGGCTCTATACTACAGCATTTTGGAATTGATATAAAATGTTTCATGAGGCGACAGTACCTTTAATTTGAATGTAAATTAAAAATAAAAAAATCAATATCTGTTTTACTGTTTAAAAATGAAAGCCCTTTATGTATCTAGTCCCCCCTCATTTGAAGAAGTCATAAGTATTTGGCCAAATCCACTTAACCTCTACTGCACACATTTAGGTTTTAAATGGAAAAACAATTACATATGATTTTTTGGAAGATGAAGTCTTTCTGATTGTAGACCCAGAATAGCCAAAGGAGGTGATATTTGGGAGCCATGATTGTACAAAAACAATGCTTGAATTTATTACGGATGCAGGGTTTCAGGATACATGGCTTGTCTCCTTAGCACCAACATTCAGGATACAAAAACGGACAAAAATGACAGCGAGTCTAAAGCTCAGCCCCTCAATGGGGTTCCTGCTGCAGCTAAGACAAGGCCTAAATGCTAAACAGCATAACAAGGAATTACCCCTTTCCAGCTCTAAACAGAACCTAACGCTCTCCTTATTGGGAATAGCCTAAATCAACTGCCTATACATACGGGACAAAACAAACAAACTGCTATGGAGCACATTGCAAAATGGTGGTCAACCTGAGCACAGCATATATACCTTTGCTCCTCGAACCCGCCCACACTTATTAACCAATGAGAAAGAGCATTTCATTAGAATAACTTTACGTTGTTTATTAGACCAGGTAACACTATGGAAAACATGATTTAAGTTAATTGCATTCATTTGTTTAAATGACCATATTTAGTCAAGTAAACTTTAGTTTAAAAGACAGAGCTACATCAAATAGAGCATGATTAGAGCTACGACTCAGGGAGACTGAAAGCATGGCTGAATTGCACGCTGGTTATCTAACTCAACACACCTTGCTTAAACCTGAGCAACCAATACGGTAGCAAACAGTTAAGGTCAGGAACATCTACACTGGTAGATAGCTATGCATTGCAATCGACTAGTGCACTTGATCCAAACCCCACATGTGTATACTGTCACTTTACTATTAACTTCATTAAAAATACAAATTAAATACCTTTTAAAATGGCGATGAGACTAAGGCTGCCTCATCAGACTGATAATATAGCAATAATATAAAGGGTCACTTTTACCCACACACCCAGTGTGTTGCCTCAACACTGTGCCATCAGGTTACTGAAACACCAGTGAAAATTTGATATTTTCAGGAAACATTTATTAAGTGAAATATAATAGAAACAAGCACTGTTTTCATAAACAGCCTACCTGGTTAAATAAAGATGTTTTTTTTTTTTTAAATAAGGAAATACAAGTTGGGGGCATAAACTAGTATTGCACTGCCTCTCAAACCTGATTCTTCCTCGCTGTCACTGTCCTCCAGCTCATTGTCCTCCAGCTCACTGTCCTCACTATCAGAGGGTGATCCTAACTGCTCCATTAGGATCCTTTCGCCCATAGAATGTCGCTGTGTCCATTGCATGTGAATGTCAGTGGATATTTTGGCAAAGATATTGACCAAGCCATCATTTTACATCAAATTACATGTTCATCATTGAGAATGACATTGCCCTAAAACTGAACTGAAATGAACAACGTTGCCCTGAGCCAACAAAAAAGCTGCCTAACTGCACAACGTTGTCCTGAGGCAACAAAAAAGCTGCCTAACTGCACAACATTGTCCTGAGGCAACAAATAAGCTGCCTAACTGCACAACATTGTCCTGAGGCAACAAAAAAGCTGCCTAACTGCACAACATTGTCCTGAGGCAACAAAAAAGCTGCCTAACTGCACAACATTGTCCTGAGGCAACAAAAAAGCTGCCTAACTGCACAACATTGTCCTGAGCCAACAAAAAAGCTGCCTAACTGCACAACATTGTCCTGAGGCAACAACAAAGCTGCCTAACTGCACAACATTGTCCTGAGGCAACAAAAAAGCTGCCTAACTGCACAACGTTGTCCTGAGGCATCAAAAAAGCTGCCTAACTGCACAACGTTGTCCTGAGGCAACAAAAAAGCTGCCTAACTGCACAACGTTGTCCTGAGGCAACAAAAAAGCTGCCTAACTGCACAACATTGTCCTGAGGCAACAACAAAGCTGCCTAACTGCACAACATTGTCCTGAGGCAACAAAAAAGCTGCCTAACTGCACAACATTGTCCTGAGGCAACAAAAAAGCTGCCTAACTGCACAACATTGTCCTGAGGCAACAACAAAGCTGCCTAACTGCACAACATTGTCCTGAGGCAACAAAAAAGCTGCCTAACTGCACAACATTGTCCTGAGGCAACAGGAAAACGACATATTTGAAATATATATGAAATGAAATATGCTTCTTTAGAGCAATGTATCTTACCCTTCACTCACACCATGCGCTTATGTTGCTCTGCTTCCTGAAAGAAGGTCCCATCCCTTAATTGATACATCATACCAACTTCTGCACCTCATTGGATTGTTTAAAGACATGTCATCACATATTGTCATGTGTAGGATTTTTTAAAAATAATATGGGGTTGTGTGAGGAGTAAACAGGTTTTCTGTTACCTGGTGGCAACGATGTGCAGTAGAGGGTTAAAGTAGTCAGAAATGGCCCATATTCCGAGCCCGCAATGACTACATCAATCAAGCTTGTGACTCAACAAACTCGTTGGATGTGTTTACAGATTGTTTTAATTGTGATTCCGGGAGATTATGTTTGGCCCAATAGGAACTGATTCAAAATACTTTCTTGAGTAAGGTGTGTAAATCTAACACTTTTATTCTTAGGTTTACACTCTCTCTAAACTGAAAAACTAGATGTCATAAAATATATATGGCTGAATGTAGAATATATACTGAACAAAAAATGTAAATGCAACATGTAATAATTTCAAAGATTTTACTGAGTTACAGTTCATAGAAGGAAATCAGTCAATTGAAATAAATAAATTAGGCCCTAATCTATGGAGTTCTCAAACGACTGGGCAGGGGTGCAGCCATGGGTGGGTCTGAGAGGGCATTGGCCCACCCACTTTGGAGTCAGGTCCACCCACTGGGGAGCCAGACCAAGCCAATCAGAATTTATTTTTTCTGCTCCAAAAGGGCTTTATTACAGACAGCAACACCCGCCTCCTCCTCAGACGATCCCGCAGATGAAGGAGTCGGATGTGGAGGTCCTGGGCTGGCGTGGTGCACGTGGTCTGTGGTTGTACGGCCGGTTGGATGTACTTCCAAATTCTCTGAAACAACGTTGGAGGCGGCTTATGGTAGATCAATTAACAATCATATTATCTGGCAACAGCTCTGTTGGACATTCCTGCAGTCAGCATTCCAATTGCACGCTCCCTCAAAACTCGAGACATCAGTGGCATTGTGTTGTTTGACAAAACTGCACATTTTAGAGGCCTTTTATTTTCCCCAGCACAAGACACACCTCTCAGGTGGATGGATTATCTTGGTAAAGGAGAAATGCTCACTAAAAGGGATGTAAACAAATGTAAACACAAAATATGAGAGAAATAAGCTTTTTGTGAATATGGAACATTTTGGGGATTTTTTTATTTCAGATCATGAAATAGCAGGACCAACACTTTATATGTTGCATTTATATTTTTGTTCCGTGTACATAAGACCAAAGTATCAACTCTCCCCAGACTCAGTGGAACCACAGTGACGCCACATGTTCTGATCCAGTACTTCTACTAATATATTGGTCAAATCTCTGTAATTCCCCTCCATGCTCACTAGATGGCACCAAGAAATATAAATCAGACCAATATCGAGTGTTCCACTGCAAAAGCAGGATTTGTACTTTCCATTGAGCTGTATTGTAAACTTGAAGCTTGTAGGTAACAAGTCCATAGGCTTATTAATAACTCACCATACTGTGAATGAATGTATCTTAGCAATAGGAACATTGTCTGTATTTATATGATCTCTCACCATTTTGGATAATGCCAGACTTGGAATGCTTCAGGCTTGAAATCATATGCCTTATCCCAATTCTTCAAATACATGTTTTCCAGACTTGAAATCATATGCCTTATCCCAATTATTCAAATACATGTTTTCCAGACTTGAAATCATATGTCTTATCCCAATTATTCAAATACATGTTTTCCAGACAAGTCAATTGTCATGGCTCCTGCACAGGACAAATGAAGATTGTATAATCACAACAAGTCTAGTATTAGAAGTGATTTATGTAACAGTCAAGGAGAACTGTCACTACGAGGCTTGTACAGTATCAGGTTACAGTATAATATCCCATAGGAGCTGAAAGGAGCACTGGGGGCCGAGAATAGCAATTCCCCAAGCTAGTTTCAAACACAAATACCCTGAAGTAGCTACCAACACTGACTATGACTGCTTAATGCTGTAGCCTTTTTGATATTTGTATTGCTAGTTGCCAAGATTATAGAGAGTGGGTGAGTTCCCAAGTGAACGGCAGGCTATGCATCCTCCATCTGCCTACTCTCTCTGTCATTGTCATAAGAGGCTGTTTGCATTGTTGTTTATTTTTGGCTGCATGGCCACATGTTTGAATTACTTTATTTTCCTGACAGCACTTTAGGAAATGATGACATGTGGGCATTACAAAGTAATTACATTTCCTGTGCCTTGACCCAGATGAGATTCAGTATTAATAATGAATTGAGAGTTGGAAGCTCTCTCATACAGCAGATGTGCTTCCTTGGCACGGTTGTCGTATTGGAAACAATAACTTGGTTATATTCACAATGGCTGCCCAGTGTTACCAAAGATAGGTTGAAGAGTAGATAACTAAGTTGGATAAAGACAGACAGCTAAAAGTTGGAGTATGGAGAGTATTTGCCATAGATTCACAACAAAGCTCAAAACATAACTATGAAGCAACAATTCCAATCAAGACAATAGCAATGAAGTGTTAAAACAATTCCAATCAAGACAATAGCAATGAAGTGTTAAAACAATTCCAATCAAGACAGTAGCAATGAAGTGTTAAAACAATTCCAATCAAGACAGTAGCAATGAAGTG
Source organism: Oncorhynchus mykiss (assembly GCF_013265735.2). NCBI lineage: Eukaryota > Metazoa > Chordata > Actinopteri > Salmoniformes > Salmonidae > Oncorhynchus > Oncorhynchus mykiss. Next base: position 63,974,882 of record NC_048566.1, read on the forward strand.
TTAAAACAATTCCAATCAAGACAGTAGCAATGAAGTGTTAAAACAATTATAATAAATACAACAGTTGGACAATGGATGAAGATAGCCCAAATTTTAATATTTTTATAATCCATCAGATATTGACTAAATTATAGCACATAAAACATTTTTCTGGCGCATGAATGGAGTTCAGGGATTTTGGTGGGAATTCAGGTATTAAACTTTTTTCTGTAACGGCTGTCGTAGGTGAAAGAAGGAGAGGACCAAGGTGCAGCGTGGTACATGTTCATGATCTTTTAATTACACCGAACACTAGAACAAATATAACAAAACGGAACAAACGAAACAGTCCTGTCTGTTACAGAGACAGAGACAGAAAACAACTACCCACAACTCAAGGGCAAAACCAGGCTGCCTAAGTATGGTTCTCAATCAGAGACAACGATTGACAGCTGCCTGTGATTGGGAACCATACCAGGCCAAACACATAGAAATACAAACATAGAACAAAACATAGAATGCCCACCCCAACTCACGCCCTGATCAACCTAAAATAGAGACATAAAAAAAGGAACTAAGGTCAGGACGTGACATTTTCTTAGAACGTACTACACACTTTATTATTGTATCAGGTATTATTTTGTACATTTCGTGTTAAAATATAGACAATTATATGTGCTTAATTTGCTAAATATTGCAGGTGTATTTGCATATATGAATCAATAAAGAATAGAGGGGTGGAGCAGGGCTGCAAACACCAAACATTTGCTCTGTCTACCCTCCCTGCTCTGTCTACCCAACCTGCTCTGTCTACCCTCCCTGCTCTGTCTACCCTACCTGCTCTGTCTACCCTACCTGCTCCGTCTACCCTCCCTGCTCCGTCTACCCTCCCTACTCCGTCTACCTACCTGCTTTGTCTACCCTCCCTGCTCCGTCTACCCTCCCTGCTCCGTCTACCCTCCCTGCTCCGTCTACCCTACCCGCTCCGTCTACCCTACCCACTCCGTCTACCCTACCTGCTCTGTCTACCCTACCTGCTCTGTCTACCCTCCCTGCTCTGTCCACCCTACCTGCTCTGTCTACCCTCCCTGCTCTGTCCACCCTACCTGCTCTGTATGCCCTACCCGCTCTGTCTACCCTACCTGCTAAGTCTACCCTACCTGCTCTGTCTACCCTACCTGCTCTGTCTACCCTCCCGCTCTGTCTACCCTACCTGCTCTGTCTACTCTACCCGCTCTGTCTAGCCTACCCGCTCCGTCTACCCTACCTGCTCTGTCTACCCTACCTGCTAAGTCTACCCTACCTGCTCTGTCTACCCTACCTGCTCTGTCTACCCTCCCGCTCTGTCTACCCTACCTGCTCTGTCTACTCTACCCGCTCTGTCTAGCCTACCCGCTCCGTCTACCCTACCTGCTCTGTCTACTCTACCCGCTCTGTCTAGCCTACCTGCTCTGTCTACCCTACCTGCTCTGTCTACCCTCCCGCTCTGTCTACCCTACCTGCTCTGTCTACTCTACCCGCTCTGTCTAGCCTACCCGCTCCGTCCACCCTACCTGCTCTGTCTACTCTACCCGCTCTGTCTAGCCTACCTGCTCTGTCCACCCTACCTGCACTCACTGTGCTGTCTGGACTGCCTGTTGTTGTCACATTCTCGTGTATAACTCGCCAAATGTATCAATAGCAGGATACCTCTGATTAAAAATCAACACGCTTGGCTCTAGATTACACCTATCTAAACACACCTTTACATTGTTTGTGAGATCAAACATTATATCACTATAATCCAAGTGTGTATTTTCAGAAGTTTGATTTCAGCGCATCTAATTTGTAAACATTTCAACTGTATTAAATTATACACATTTTTAATTCCGCAAAAAAATGAACACCATCAAAATGATCTTTCTTCTCTTTATTGTGATGTAGCCTAAGTGTCGAGGCGGTGCGTTAAATTCCCGTCAAAGCTTTAGCGTTATAGATAACACACTGTATTATCACTTGCAGTGGAGGCTCCTAACAGGAGGAAGGCGAGGACCATCCTCAGTGAATTTCTGAAACATTTAAATAGTGAAACATTAAAACAGTTATCTTTTTTAGATAAAACTCTACAAAATATATTCACGTCACCAAATAATTGATTAAAACAGTGTTTTGCAATGAAGGTCTACAGTAGCCTCAACAGCACTCTCTGGGGTAGCACCATGGTGTGGCAGGAGGACAGCTAGTTTCCGGCTTATGGTTTTCACCCCCTTCCATAGACTTACTCAGTAACTACGACAACTTCCGGAGGACGTCCTCAAACCTATCAGAGCTCTTGCAGCATGAACTAACATGTTGTCCACCCAATCAAAGGATCAGAGGATGATGTGGTGAGTAGCTGAGTCAAAGAGAGAGAAAGAAAATAGTTGAAAAAATGTTTATTCAAAAATGAAGGAGAAGTAAGAGGGGGAGAGAGGGAGAGAGAGAGAGATATATTTCATTGTATTTTTTTCACTTTCACTTACTTAGCTAGTGAATGCAGCTAGCTAGTTTAGCCTACTCAAAACACCCATCTAAAATAGAGAGGGTTGCTATGTTAGCTAGCTGGCTATGGCTATCCAACACTGGAACTCTTCCAAGTCAGTGAAAACTTTTGGTTTTATTAATTTATTGCCACTGGGGCCCGTCTGTGTTGCTGCACACTGTACACTGTACTGCATGACTGTAGCGGGTTTACTAACGTGCTAGTTCTAGTAGCTATGTTGACTATGACTAGTAGCTACTGTATGTTGACTATGACGTTAGCTAATATGCTGACAACGATGTAGGCTGAGTGTAGCAGTTAGTGGTTATGGTATGAAGGTTTGGCTTGGAAAGTTTTTTTTGCCTGGTCACAGACAGCTTTTGCGTTGTGAACTGAAGTCCACAAGCGAAGGGATAAGGTGAGAGGAGAAGAGAAGAGCGAGAAGGAATTATACAATGAGCAAAGTGATGATGCTGCTATGAAAGTGAACTGGGTTTGCAGATGATCAGGGGTGTATTCATTCCGCCGATTCGGTTGAAAAATGTATCTTAAGCAGAAGCAAACAGGAATGAAACGGAGATAAACATAACTGAATTTGTCTAATAGAAACTCTTATTTGCAACTGTTGGACTAATGAGTATGCATCAGCTAGATGTAGGCAAGGGTGTGCAAGACGGTATTCAATGTGTCGCTGTCTGTCACCTTGATTACAAAATAAATTATATCAACCTGTGCACCTACATTGTAAACTTTCATTTGTCGGCTAGGTTGTAGCAACCTCATGATGGGTATAGGGCAAATTTGAGTATCATGTAGTTGCCTAAACCTATCGATGTTACATTGAACTGGGTGAATGGAATATTAATGCCAGTCATCCAATATGCTGTAGCTAATAGAAATAAGGTCATGCTCATTAAAATAAAAAAATCATCCTCTCTCATCATAACCGACACCGACTGCCACTGATGCCTTGATCTCTTGATCAGTGGTGTAAAGTACTTAAGTAAAAATACTTTTAAGTTCTACTTAAGTCGTTTTGGGGGGTATCTGTACTTTACTTTACTATTTATATTTTTGATTATTTGAACTTTTACTTCCCTATTTTACTCCATACATTTTCCCTGACACCCAAAAGTATTTGTTACATTTTGAATGCTTAGCAGGACAGGAAAATGGTCCAATTCGCACACTTATCAAGAGAACATCCCTGGTCATCTCTACTGCCTCTGATCTGGCGGACTCACTAAACACAAATGCTTTGTTTGTAAATTATTCCTGTGTGTTGGAGTGTGTCCCTGGCTAGCCGTCAATAAAAGGAAAGACAAATTGTGCAGTCTGGTTTGCTTAATATAAGGAATTTGAAATTATTTATACTTTAACTCTTACTTTTGACACTTAAGAATATTTTCTCAATTACATTTAGTTTTGATACGTAAGTATATTTAAAACCAAATACTTTAAGACTTCTACTCAAGTAATATTTTACTGGGTGACTTTCACTTTCACTTTAGTTTTTTTCTATTGGTATCTTTACTTTTACTCAAGTGTGATATTTGCGTACTTTTTCCACCACTGCCCTTAATCATGTAGTAATTACTTTAGAGTGTTTTAGTATACTGTGTAGAATACTATACAACAACTAAGGGATAATCAACGAGGGCCTAACCATTCTATGGAAAATAATTAACTACATGGAAGGTGAGTTTTCCACAAAGCACGAGCAGAGTGGAACGGACCTTCCACAGAGTTGCATTACTTTCCAGAGAATGCATAGAGCCCAGAGTTGATTATCCCTTTCATACCACAGCTCTAATTGATCACATTTGTGTTCATTTTCAGGTAGAAATGTGTTCAACATCCACTGAAGTAGCTAGGAAGTTTACTAGATAGCTACAGTAGTTGCAGTGGTAAACTAACAGACTTGCTAGTGTAGCTAACCAAACCATTAGTCCTAGCTTGCTAGTGTAGCTAACCAAACCATTAGTCCTAGCTTGCTAGTGTAGCTAACCAAACCATTAGTCCTAGCTTGCTAGTATGAAAATCGAATTCAAAAATACCAATACTGTTTTAAAATCTGACTTTTGCTGTCAAAAGCATCTCAAGCAAAACATGTAAAAATTAGCTATAGCCATTGAATTCTACCGGGCAAATATACAGTGCGTTACAGGGAAATAATGCACGCTCTAGAATGCCATTCAGAAAGGAATATTCAACAATGCCATGGTATTAACTGTATTATAAACTGGGTGGTTCGAGCCCTTAATGCTGATTGGCTACCATGGCTAAGGACTGTATCCAGGCACTCCACGTTGCGTCATGCTTAAGAACAGCCCTTAGCCATGGTATATTGGCCATGTGCAACATCCCCCCCCCCCCCCCCCCCCCCCCCCCCCCCCCCCCCCCCCCCAGGCCTTATTGCTTAAGCACCCCTTGATCACATGTTTACTTTTGAATTTTTAAATCGGTATTGGATTGTTAGCTAACTTTACTGCTATCTGCTAGCTTTGTCGATGCTGGATTTCCTCTGAGGTTCCCCAATCATAGTATTGTGACGACCCTGGGTTTATAAGCACGGAGCGCCAGACCTCGGGCTCGAAGGTCGAGGGTTCAAGACCTGCTCCCTGCTGTTTCTTTACATTATAGTGCTTACTATAGAACTTTGTAGTATACTGTAGAATACTATCCTCAACACTGTAGTATCCCTTGATTGATTACATTTAATTTAAAGATTTAAAAACACAATACAACCGCAAAGAATAACGAGAACAACACAAAAAAGTTTAACAAATATATTTCCATTGTTGTCCCAGTTCAAACATGTTACCCACATGAAAAACTACTATATTGTGGTCTAAATACTGTAGTATAACTATATTTGCACTGAACAAAAATATAAGCGCAACATGCAACAATTTAAACGATTTTATTGAGTTACAGTTCATATAAAGAAATCAGTCAATTGAAATGAATAAATTAGGCCCTAATCTATGAATTTCACATGACTGGGAATACACATCTGTTGGTCACAGATGTCTGGTGAGTATAGAGGCCATGGAAGAACTGGGACATTTTTAGCTTCCAGGAATTGTGTACAGATCCTTGCGACATGGGTCTGTGCATTATCATGCTGAAACATGAGGTGATGGTGGAGGATGAATGGCACGACAATGGGCCTTAGAATCTCATCACGTTATTTCTGTGCATTCAATTCGCCATCAATAAATTGCAATTGTGTTCCTAGCTTATGCCTCCCCATACCATAACGTTACAGCCACCATAGGGCACTCTGTTCACAACCTTGACATCAGCAAACCGCTCACCCACATGACACCATACACGCTGTCTGCCATTTCACAGTTACAGTTGAAACCGGGAATAATCCATGAAGATCACACTTCTCCAGCGTGCCAGTGGCCATCCAAGGTGAGCATTTGCTCACTGAAGTAGGTTACGAAGACAAACTGCAGTCAGGTCAAGACCCCAGTGAGGACGACCAGCATCCCTGAGACAGTTTCTGACAGATTGTCCAGAAGTTCTTTGGTTGTGCAAACCCACAGTTTCATCAGCTGTCCGGTTGGCTGGTCGCAGACGATCCCATAGGTGAAGAAGCCGGATGTGGAAAGGGAAAGGTGCATACCTAGTCAGTTGTACAACTGAATGCCTTCAACTGAAATGTGTCTTCCACTTTTTACCCAACCCCTCCGAATCAGAGAAGTGTGGGGGGCTGCCTTAACCAACATCCACATCTTCGGCACCCGGGGAACAGTGGGTTAACTGCCTTGCTCAGGGGCAAAATTACAGATTTTTACCTTGTCAGCTCAGGGATTCGATCCAGCAACCTTTCGGTTACTGGCCCAACACTCTAACCACTGGAGGGGCTGGTGTATCCCCAGCACAAGGTGCACCTGTGTAATGATCATGCTGTTTAATCAGCTTCTTGATATGCCACACCTGTCAGGTGGATGGATTATCTTGGCAAAGGAGAAATGCTCACTAACAGGGATGTAAACACACCAACAGGGATGTAAACACATTTCTGCACAAAATTAGATAAAAACGCTTTTTGTGCATATGGAACATTTCTGCTATCTTTTATTTAGGCTCATAAATCATGGGACCCACACTTTACATGTTGCTTTTATATTTTGTATAAAAGAGGAGAAGAAGAGGACTCTCACCAGTTTTTTTTGTACAATTGATATTGGCTCCTAATGACTGTGAAATGCTAGGGGCACAGTCAAGCAGCCATTTTGAGTCTATTGATCTGTTGTACTTGGCACTTGTACTGTTAATGGACACCTGTTAATGCTAACTAGGCTTGTTTTATTGCTATGCTTGCTACTTTTGTTAGCTTTATTTTGCTTACTTACTTGCCATGCTATGCTATGTAGCCATTGATGAATTAGCCTGCTGCAGCATGCTATTGATCCCCCTTTCTGGCCATTCATTGTTAACTGCTGCTATATTTATGCATAGGGTTACCAATTTATATGCTTATTGCGTTTATATTTTCATTGATTATTGCCATTAATAACAGCCTATTAATTGTGTATGTTCATTGCTGTTATTGTCCGTTATTGTTTGCACCTTTCTGTCTCCTTTTAGATAAACCATACTCTATACAAAGCCAACCAAGTCTCCATTCAAGACAAGTCTCATTTCAACGACGGTCAATCATTCTCTGCCCTGTATCATCTCCATTACCTGAATCTATAAAGACTCTTAAACTGAACTGCATCTCTGCCTCCACCTGCTCTTAACAGGAGTCCCACGGTGGATGGGCATCACCATAACCCTCACCTAAACTTCAATCAGTTACAATCGTGTAACTGAAGAATATTGTGACAGGCTAGGAACCAAAGTTTTGGTCAGTTTCCCTTTATTAGGGGAGGACATGCAGGAAATGTATAAAGGCACGCCTTTGTCATGTTCAAGTGAGAGCGTTCTACTTGGAAGGGCCTTTGTGTGTATAGGCTGTACAGTGTTGGGGGATGTTGGTTTATTTCTGTACGCAACCATTTTGTGACCATGCTGTCTTGAAGAAGGAAGTCCACTCAAATTTCAGTTTTGGTTGTGGGTTAAAAATGTCCGTAACTGATAAAAGAAAAAGCTGCCTTGTTGAGGAAGACATTTGGTAGGGTACACAGTGGGGTTACTTTGGATTAAGTATATAAGCAACGCAGGTGTGAGATTTTAAAATCCTCATGTTAATGTGGATCAGAAAAGGGATACTGTTGACTCTTCTTTGGATGCTGTTTTTACTACACATGAAATGCATTCAGCCGTAATAGACTGTGGATATACAGCCCCAGGTCATGATCAATTGTGCTATGGAATGTTTAATCATCTACCTGATGAGATCATAGATGCTCTGCTGGTATTATTTAATAAGATTTGGAGTGAGGGGGTTATACCTTCTGGTAGAAAACGTGCAGTAATATTGCTGGTGACACTGTCTGTTGAAGATTTGTTTAACACTTTTTTGGTTACTACATGATTCCATGTGTTATTTCATAGTTTTGATGTCTTCACTATTATTCTACAATGTATAAAATATTAAAAATAAAGAAAAACCCTTGAATGAGTAGGTGTGTCCAAACGTTTGACAGGTACTGTATATACAGTGCCTTGCGAAAGTATTCGGCCCCCTTGAACTTTGCGACCTTTTGCCACATTTCAGGCTTCAAACATAAAGATATAAAACTGTATTTTTTTGTGAAGAATCAACAACAAGTGGGACACAATCATGAAGTGGAACGACATTTATTGGATATTTCCAACTTTTTTAACAAATCAAAAACTGAAAAATTGGGCGTGCAAAACTATTCAGCCCCCTTAAGTTAATACTTTGTAGCGCCACCTTATGCTGCGATTACAGCTGTAAGTCGCTTGGGGTATGTCTCTATCAGTTTTGCACATCGAGAGACTGACATTTTTTCCCATTCCTCCTTGCAAAACAGCTCGAGCTCAGTGAGGTTGGATGGAGAGCATTTGTGAACAGCAGTTTTCAGTTCTTTCCACAGATTCTCGATTGGATTCAGGTATGGACTTTGACTTGGCCATTCTAACACCTGGATATGTTTATTTTTGAACCATTCCATTGTAGATTTTGCTTTATGTTTGGATCATTGTCTTGTTGGAAGACAAATCTCCGTCCCAGTCTCAGGTCTTTTGCAGACTGCATCAGGTTTTCTTCCAGAATGGTCCTGTATTTGGCTCCATCCATCTTCCCATCAATTTTAACCATCTTCCCTGTCCCTGCTGAAGAAAAGCAGGCCCAAACCATGATGCTGCCACCACCATGTTTGACAGTGGGGATGGTGTGATCAGGGTGATGAGCTGTGTTGCTTTTACGCCAAACATAACGTTTTGCATTGTTGCCAAAAAGTTCAATTTTGGTTTCATCTGACCAGAGCACCTTCTTCCACATGTTTGGTGTGTCTCCCAGGTGGCTTGTGACAAACTTTAAACGACACTTTTTATGGATATCTTTAAGAAATGGCTTTCTTCTTGCCACTCTTCCATAAAGGCCAGATTTGTGCAATGTATGATTGTTGTCCTATGGACAGAGTCTCCCACCTCAGCTGCAGATCTCTGCAGTTCATCCAGAGTGATCATGGGCCTCTTGGCTGCATCTCTGATCAGTCTTCTCCTTGTATGAGCTGAAAGTTTAGAGGGACGGCCAGGTCTTGGTAGATTTGCAGTGGTCTGATACTCCTTCCATTTCAATATTATCACTTGCACAGTGCTCCTTGGGATGTTTAAAGCTTGGGAAATATTTTTGTATACAAATCCGGCTTTAAACTTCTTCACAACAGTATCTCAGACCTGCCTGGTGTGTTCCTTGTTCTTCATGATGCTCTCTGCGCTTTTAACGGACCTCTGAGACTATCACAGTGCAGGTGCATTTATACGGAGACTTGATTACACACAGGTGGATTGTATTTATCATCATTAGTCATTTAGGTCAACATTGGATCATTCAGAGATCCTCACTGAACTTCTGGAGAGAGTTTGCTGCACTGAAAGTAAAGGGGCTGAATAATTTTGCACGCCCAATTTTTAAGTTTTTGATTTGTTAAAAAAGTTTGAAATATCCAATAAATGTCGTTCCACTTCATGATTGTGTCCCACTTGTTGTTGATTCTTCACAAAAAAATACAGTTTTATATCTTTATGTTTGAAGCCTGAAATGTGGCAAAAGGTCGCAAAGTTCAAGGGGGCCGAATACTTTCGCAAGGCACTGTATATACATATACTCTATACACTACCATTCAAAGTTTGGGGTCACTTAGAAAATATGTCCTTGTTTTCCATGAAAACATACATGAAATTAGTTGCAAAATGTATAGGAAACATAGTCAAGACATTGACAAGGTTATAAATCATGATTTTTAATTGAAATAATAATTGTCCTTCAAACTTTGCTTTTGCCAAAGAATCCTCCATTTGCCACAATTACAGTCTTGCAGACCTTTGGCATTCTAGTTGTCAACTTGTTGAGGTAATCTGAAGAGATTTCAGCCAATGCTTCCTGAAGCACCTCACTCCCATAAATTGGATTGACTTGATGGACACTTCTTACAGTCAAGCTGCTCCCACAACAGCTCAATAGGGTTGAGATCCGGTGACTGTGCTGGCCTCTCCATTATAGACAGAATACCAGCTTACTGCTTCTTCCCTAAATAGTTCTTGCATAGTTTGGAGCTGTGCTTTGGGTCATTGTCCTGATGTAAGAGGAAATTGGCTCCAATTAAACGCCGTCCACAGGGTATGGCATGGCGTTGCAAAATGGAGTGATAGCCTTCCTTCTTCAAGATCCCCTTTACTTTGCACAAATCTCCCACTTTACGACCACCAAAGCACCCCCAGACCATCACATTGCCTCCACCATGCTTGACAGATTGTCACGGTCTTCCTCCTCTTCATCTGAAGAGGAGAGGCGAGAAGGATCGGAGGACCAAAATGCGGCGTGGTATGTGTTCCTGATGAATATTCAATTAAAGAAAGTACTGAACACTGAATACAAAAACAATAAACAAATAACGACAGTGAAGCTATCATAAGGACTGTGCTGACACAAGCAACTAACATAGACAATCACCCACTAACAAACAGTGCAACCCAGGCTACCTAGTATGATTCTCAATCAGAGACAACTAATGACACCTGCCTCTGATTGAGAACCATACTAGGCCGAAACATACAAATCCCCAAATCATAGAAAAACAAACATAGACTGCCCACCCCAACTCACGCCCTGACCATACTAAATAAATACAAAACAAAGGAAATAAAGGTCAGAACGTGACACAGATGGCGTCAAGGAATCCTTCTGCATCGTTTCTTTTTTTCTGCATCTCACAAATGTTCTTCTTTGTGATCCGAACATCTCAAACTTAGATTTGTCTGCCCATAACACATTTTTCCAATCTTACTCTGTCCAGTGTGTGTGTTCTTTTGCCAATCTTTCCTTTTATTGGACAGTTTTTCTTTGCAACTCTGCCTAGAAGGCCAGCATCCCGGAATCGCCTCTTCACTGTTGATGTTGTGACTGGTGTTTTGCGGGTACTATTTAATGAAGCTGCCAGTTGAGCACTTGTGAGGCGTCTTTTTCTCAAACTCTAATGTACTTGTCCTCTTGCTCAGTTGTGCACTGGGGCCTCCCACTCCTCTTTCTATTCTGGTTAGAGCCCGTTTGTGCTGTTCTGTGAAGGAAGTAGTACACAACGTTGTACGAGATCTTCAGTTTCTTGGTAATTTCTCGCATGGAATAGCCTTCATTTCTCAGAACAGGAATAGACTGATGAGTTTCAGAAAAAGGTTACTTGTTTCTGCCCATTTTGAGCCAGTAATCGAACCCACAAATGCCGATGCTCCAGATTCTCAACTAGTCTAAAGAAGGCCAGTTTAATTGCTTCTTTATTCAAAACAATGATTTTCAGCTGTGCTAACATAATTGCAAAAGGGTTTTCTAATGATCAATTAGCCTTTTAAAATTATAAACTTGGATTAGCTAACACAACGTGCTATTGGAACACTGGAGTGATGGTTGCTGATAATGGGCCTCTGTACACCTATGTGATATTCCATTAAAAACCAGCCGTTTCCAGCAACAATATTCATTTACAACATTAACAATGTCTACACTGTATTTCTGATCAATTTGATGTTATTTTAATGGACAACAATTTGCTTTTCTTTCAAACACAAGGACATTTTTAGGTGACCCCAAACATTTGAACGATAGTGTATATATATGCAGAAGCATGTGGATTTGGCTGTTTCAGCCAGGTGTATAAAGGTGATAGGTGAATAAAATCGGGCACAGCCATGCAATCTCTATAGACAAACATTGGCAGTAGAATGGCCTTACTGAAGAGCTCAGTGACTTTCAACATGGCACCGTCATAGGATGCCACCTTTCCCACAAGTTAGTTTGTCAAATTTTGCCCTGCTAGAGCTGCCCCGGTCAACTGTAAGTGCTGTTATTGTAAAGTGGAAACGTCTAGGAACAACAATGGATCAGCCGCATAAGTGGTAGGCCACACAAGTTCACAGAACTGGACCGCCGAGTGGCACAGGAGGCCGCTGAGGGGATGACAGCTTGTATAATGGCTGGTATGGAGTGAATGGAATGGTATCAAACACATGAAAACCATGCGTTTGATGAGTTGGATACCATTCCATTTTTCCATTGCAGCCATTCCCAAGATCCCGTCCTCCCCAATTAAGGTGTCACCAACCTCCTGTGGTGGAAATGTGTTCTTTGGAGTGATGAATCACGCTTCACCATTTGGCAGTCCAACGGATGAATCTGGGTTTGGTAGATGCCAGGAGAATGCCACCTGCCCCAATGCATAGTGCCAACTGTAAAGTTTGGTGGAGGAATATTGGTCTGGGGCTGTTTTCATGAAACACAAGCATTTTGCTACATCTGCAAATCTGTGTAAGCAACCAATAAACTTTGATTTGATTTACAGTATACTACAGTCAAAAATGCAAAAAGACTACATTAAAGTCTGCAAAAGCACTAAATGAAATACCATAGAATACTACAGACGTACGCAAAAATATTACAGTGAATATATTATATACATGTTTTAATACTGTAGTATTTAACCATAGTAGTATACTTTCATGTGGGAAGATCTGGGATTGGTTTTGGGAATGTCCCCAGAATAGAATATTCTGGCTCTTGGATAGCAACACTATCCTGTGACTGTCCTCTTCCAGTCAGCCCAGCTAGACACAGTAATCCAAGAGATTTCCACTGAGATCCGACGTTTGACCAAACCGTCTTGCAGTTGAGATTGCTTAAGAATCAGAACTGTCTGTTGAAAAAAGTATTTTATTAATGTCCATCTGGCAGTCGGTTTATTCGGATTCTTTGCAACTCAAACAGTGTTTATCCAGATTTGGGGAGAATTAACATACAGTGCCATGCAAAAATTATTCAGCCCCCTTGGATTTCTTTCATGTTATTGTGTTAGAAAGTTGGATTGAAAGGAATTTAATTGAAACATTTCTGTCAACAATCTACACAAACTACACTAATGTCAAAGTGGAAGAAAATAAATGTTTATCCTGAAAATCTCCCCAGTATTTGTCAAGCCTACTCATGCGATGATGCTGCCACCTCCATGTCTTGGATTTACCACAAACATAGAGCTTTTACATTTAGGTCAAAAAAATGCATTTCTTTGTTATGTTTTTTTTGCAGTACTACTTTAGTGCCTTGTTGCATACAAGATGCATGTTTTGGAATATTTTGTATATTTGTGTTCTTCTTTTCACTGTCATTTAGGTCATTATAGTGGAGTCAATACACTGCTGCTGCGCCATCCACAGTTCTATCTCATCACAGAAATTGAACTCGGTAACATCGCTGACCAGTTTCCTTCCTCTCCTGCAGCTCAGTTCAGAAGCATGACTGTATCTTTGAGGCTTCTGGGTGGTTTAATACATAATGCACGGCATAATTATTAACTATACCACGTCTAAATAGATATTTAATGTCTGATTTGTTATTGTTACCCATCTACCAATTACTAACCTTTTTTTTATGAGGCTGTTTGAATCTGTGCTTGAAATTCAATACTTGACTGAGGGATCTTACAGATGTAGTATACACGGGGGACAGACGAAGGGTTATTCATTTAAAAATAATGTCAACCCCTATTATTCCACACAGAGTGAGTCCATGTAACTTTTTATGTAATTTTTAAGCCAAAATGTACTCCTGAACTAATTTAGTATTTCCTAAACAAAGGGGCTGAATACTTATACATTTACTATGTTTTTTTTTCAGCTTTTATTTTTCATGGAAAACATATTCCACTTTCACATTAGAATATGTTGTGTCTATTGTTAAAAAACAAATGACAATTAAATCCATTTAATCCCACTTTGTAACACAATAACATGTGAAGAAATCCAGAGTCTGAATACTTTTGCAAGGCACCGTATTTACTGGCACAGCTCTCTGTATACTAAGTGTTTCATATTGCGATTGCTCCCTTGGAGGAGAAAGAGCTAAGTGGTATCAACACATTTGTGGAACACAAAGCATCTGTGATGGTCTATGAAAATGAACAACAGATTCCTGTCAGAGCCGAGCATTCCACTTCTCCACGCGATGATGGGTCACATGCGAGAAACTACAGTAACTTGGGAAAATAAGGTTTGAGTGGATTGATGGAGGAATCAACACACACAACAAGTATCCCTGTCATTAAAGGGGCTATCCGCAGTTGAAACCATAACAATGCGACAGCACACCACTTTGTTTGGTAAAAAACTGAGGTATAGGGCTGGAGAAATGTTACCACAATCAAAGTCATAGTACATTAGATACAAGGACCAACCATCCATGATATAAAAATTATAGATTTCACTATGTTTTGAGGCTATACAGTGTTTGTTTGGTGTTCTTGTTAATGTTTTGTATACTGTGAATAACGACTACAGTATTTCAGTGCGCGTTTGGGATTATCAAGGCATTTTCAACCAAGACCACAAGGGGGTTTATTGATCCATTCGCTTCGTTCTGCTTTCCTTCACACCCTGAAAGCGGGTACCGTCTCTCTCCTCTCCTCTCCTCTGTCGCACTCGTGCAGACTGCTGAACAGAGGAGCGTTTCAGGGACTGGGAAGATTGCTTTGTTACAACCTCTATTGCCTACCCACCTGTGTCGCCGACTGACCGATGCCAGTAGTATAACATACCTGTATAAAGTAGCTCGCACTGAATGGAATAATATCTCTTGGTGATCCGGTTATCACAAATGTGGGATTTGTAAAAGGCTACTGAGCTGTTGTGACATCGTTGGATTGAACAGTACTGCCTCTTGGAAGTGGACAAAACATGGACTAATTTTGATTCACAATGGGATTAAAACTATTTCTTGTCCTCGGTTTATTCTGCGTCACCTCAGGTAGGACACACATTTGCCATTGATCATAATGTCTCGTAGCTAATTAATGTCAACGACTTGAGACACCCACTTTACAACATACATGATTGTAGGCTATCATCTAACTGGGTTGTCATTGTCGTGTAATTTACTGTTTTCCTATCCACTTTCAGCTATTATTAAAAATTGCAGTTGTAAATGTCAGATATATTTCTGAACACTTAGATGCGCATCTACCCAGCATCAATAACCTTTCAGGACAGGTCACGGAATATGCTATGAATTTTGTCCTTCATGCGTAGCCTATTGTGTTTGTTTTTCTATCAATAAGTTTTAGGTTTCGGGGTTGATCCTGCTCTACGCATCAACGTGTTCGATGAATTGACGCTTGGAGAGGGTTTTGATGGAGTTACTCAAGTCCAGGGCTTTCACAGCGAGTCTCGGGCGTTCCACTTTCAAGGTAAAATGCTGCCATAAAGACATCCAATATGCTGTGTTGGGCTGAAGGAGACAGGGCAACAATGATTGTTTGCAGTTTTTTCTTCTTAAGAATGAATTCCAAACTCATCAAACATGTTAAGGGAAAACACTTGTTTTGTACTATATAATATTAGATTGACTAATGGTAAATGGGCATTGATGCTCTTAGAAGCTCTCACAAAAAAATTAACCATTCAATTTATGCATCTTCTCCACAATACAACCTGTTTGCACAACCATCTCTTTTGACATACAGTAGCGTTGTGTTGTCATTTTCTCTTTGAGTTAGGCCAGGGGCCCAGGATGCCACCTGCCCATAACAAAGGCAATGGTTCCCATAATAGAGAGAGAGAGAGGGGGGGGGGGGGGGGGGGGGGGGTGACACAGATCGGGGCAGACACAGACATGCAAATAATGATGGAAAGACGGCATAATGAGATTAGTCAGCAACAACACCCCGGGCTCGTGGAGATGTATGGAGCGTGGACGACGGTGAATTGGCCGCTCTATGGACCCTAGTCAGACTGGTCCTTCAATGATCCCCCGGTGTCTGAAGTATATTTGATTATATTTGATTTGATTATGGGTTGTCTAGTCTGAACCTGTATTAGTTTGTCAGAGATAGGAGCCATTAGTAAGAATATCACTAGAAGCAATCTCCACGTTTGTCCCGTCTTAACATGCTATTCTTGATCATCTGACTGGCAAAGTGGTGGCGTGTTGGACAGAGAAATGCCGTTTGTCACAGGAGTTCTGCTGGTGTCGCGCTCTAGTTGTAGGTTTTACTGCTCTGCCCTCGCACCTTTTAAAATAGCACTAAATAATACATCATTTTAAATGAGGGTAAATCCATTTGAATTCAATCACTTTTTGACAGCACCTATTTTGTTTCGAACAAAACCTTCCATACCCATTTGGCCATTGTAGAAGTGCTAAGAAAGTGACTTTTTGGACCTGAATGCCAAAGCAGTTAAGATGTAAAGGCACACAAATTTGACCCATTTTTTGACCCACCAGGGGTG
This sequence comes from Oncorhynchus mykiss, assembly GCF_013265735.2. Taxonomy (NCBI): domain Eukaryota; kingdom Metazoa; phylum Chordata; class Actinopteri; order Salmoniformes; family Salmonidae; genus Oncorhynchus; species Oncorhynchus mykiss. The sequence goes on from NC_048566.1 coordinate 63,991,278, forward strand.
TTGTTGCTAATTATCTAAAAACGCACTAACTCCCATTGTTGTCATATTCACGTATGTTGTAGCTTAGCCCCTGTTTTACATCATCTAAGGTGTTTGTGTTGTGTCCGCCCTCGGTTGAGACAAAACATGCTCTTCAGCACAGGGTGGGTGTCATGTTTTGGCTGATAAATGTACTAAAATGGGAATACATTTGAAATGTCAACTTTCAAGTGGTACCACAAAGATGATTGTAGATCCACACGTCATAGAATGTTGACTTGAATGGGAATATCTGTTGTTTTAAATTATACTGTCAATCCCCCAATAGATCATTTGCTGTCATATTTGTGGTCGTAATTCGAAGTTACAGTACAATTTCAGTCAAATTTACATTTCAATGGTGTACCAGCTAAATTGCAGTAGTCTGAAGGGATAGGTGAAATATGTTTCTATGCTTGAAATGACACCCAACCCGTGTTCAAGAGCGTTCAACACAGAAACCTCTGATGATGTCAAATAGGGTCGAAGCTACAACAACAAAAAAAATCAGAGTTTACGCGTTTTTAGATAATTGACATTGAATGTTTATTTTTTATAAAAAATACAAAAAAATATCAAGAAATAATCAAATCGTTTGACAACACTTTTTAAAAAGCTTTTAAATGACATCGAACTCAGCCGTTTATATTTTCCAGTGGCAAAAACATGGATGGTGGGGAATGCATAATGGGTCAACATTGAACACCTTTATCTTCTGAAGGTTTTGGCATTCGGCTCCAAAAGGTCCCTTTCTGGCCACTTCTACCATGTGCAAACATACATGGAAAGAATTCCTTAAATCAAAAGGAATGCTGTCAAAAAAATGATTGAATTCAAAATGGATTCACCCATAGGTGTTTCCATGGTAAAGTTCTCTGGAGAAGAATATCAACCCGTACGTACACATCAACAGATACAGCTCTATGCATCCAGATCAATGTCTACAAAATGTGGAGTTATGCCTTCAAAAGGAACCTTTGGCATCTTATAGCATATCATCCAATACTAAAAGGATGAACATTGATGTTATAGGAATACCTCATTTCCAAATCCGTCTACTACACATACCTCATGTCTATCCTCTCATTTAAATCTACTGCTCTGTAGCCCTGCCCAGCGGGTCATGGCTTAAAGGGATCCTGCTTTTGTCAAATTCACATCAGATTTGACTTTTCGTAGCAGGTTAGGATAACGTATTCATCATGTTAGGAGAATTAACGTAGCAGGTTAGGAGAATTAGGTTAAGGTTAGGAAAAGGGTTCATTTGACAAAAGCTGTATCCCTTCTAACCATGACCCTGCCAGCACATTTACGCACAGTGCATCAATGTCTGCAGCTAGAGCCCCTTCTCCTCTTTGTAACGTCCCATCCTCTACTATGCCACCCTCTCTCCTCCAGTTCGCCATTGGTGTCACAAAATGGAAACATGACTCAGACTCCCCCGTACATTCTTCAGTGTGCCTCTGTCAATACAGCCCTTATTTCTCTGGATTACCTTTGAGCAGAGTTTAAGCACATTCAATTACCCACCCAGCAGAAAGGAAAGCGCTGCCTTATTTATGGCTGCTTCTGCCTGCTGACATCATTCATTTAGGATGTCTCTGTTAAGTAAGTGATGCTGGGTGGAGGCGCGGTGCGGAGCGGCAGCCAAACCTTCTGGCCTCTGTAGTGTATTCACTGGATATAGAGCTGTCTGTCTGATTGGGGCTGATAGACTGTAATCCAGATGTGTGGCTCTGGCTCGGCTAACATGGCTGCATGGGGTCATTCCTACGCTCATTAGAAACCAATCTGAATGTATACAGGGCTGTGGCTGCCTGTTTCTCTGCCTGCCTGCCCATGGGGATGGCTGGTATCTCTAGGAGGTGGGCGAAGGCGAGGAGAAGAGAGGATTCTGGAGGTGGTAAAGGAGGGGAGGAAGATAGGGAATGTGTGTGTGCTAGCTTGCATGCACGTGTGTTTGTGTGAGAGAGAGCGAGAGAGAGAGAGAGAGAGAGAGAGAGAGAGAGAGAGAGAGAGGGAGAGAGAGAGAGAGAGAGAGAGAGAGAGAGAGAGAGAGAGAGAGGGAGAGAGAGAGAGAGAGAGAGAGAGAGAGAGAGAGAGAGAGAGAGAGAGAGGGAGGATGGGATTGCATTTTAGAACGACCCCCCCCCCTGCAGCGGATCATCTTTGAAGGTATATGTCAGCAGTACAGCAAAGCGCAGTTCACATAGAGAGGCATGCCTCAGGGACTGGTATGGTAAAGCTGGTGGAAGGAATGCCCCTGGTTATATCAGTCACACCTAATTGGGGCAGGTGGCACCCTGCAGAAGGAACTTTGTTCATCCTATGTTTTGGTTGCAAACACGACATCTTCATGATTAAAATAGGGTTCAGAGTAGATCCCTATGTGGTACATACGAAGCACACCCACAAACAGCACTGAACTCCTATTGGACACAGTCTTACTACAGTAACTGATGCTGGAAAAGCAGCCTGCCATGGTCACGACAGTAAGCGGTCAGCGAGCGATGTCCTATCCACAATGCTGCATGCGCGTGAACCCAGAGCCTTGCGTGCCGTGTGATGCTTTTGTGTCACCAGCCAGCCAGAGCTGTGTCAGAGAGGCATTAGTTCTTGTGGGATGGAAGAGACTCATTTATTATAGAGCAGCACTCCCTGTGTGTGTCTTTGTCTCTCTCTGTGTGTGTGTGTATGTGTCTACCAACCAAACAGGAGGCATCTAATAGGCTAACCTCTGGGGCTACAGACAGCTACTAAAGCTATTCCGGCAGAAACACAGCATTCGCATCTGACTGTTTCTATGTGGAAGGACTTGTGACAGTAACTTGGCCCACAAATCAAGGTGTTTTTAGCCCTGTCAAGCCAACCTGATCCTTTGTTCCAGAAGTGCTGATGGTGGTTGGGGGTTATTTCTGTCACCTCCGGGCCACCATACACCATACATTTACATAGATAAAGGACTGGTGGCTGGCTGACACCAGCTCAAAGACTCTGAATGTCAGACAGTCAGTGGCTGGCGGACTGACGGCAGTGCAGAGTCGATCAGAGAGTTTTGGAGACAGTGCTGCCCCAGCAGTCCTGGAGGTGCCCTTGGCTCAGTTTAGTGTTTGTTCCAGTAGAGCGGACACACAGTAGAGGGATAGACCATCTTCCGAATGCAGATTGCCTGAGCCGGCCGGAGCCGGCGCTGGTATTGGATTATTCAGTTAGACGCTTGCTAGCCAAAGGGGGGTAATGGAGGGTTTGGAGTTGCTGTTGAGTTTATTATTACTGTTATCTCCCAAAAGAGACGTTCTCGGATCCAACCCTCCCACACAGATACCTCAGCCTCACCTCCAATGTTTAAAACAAAGAGTGTTTGGGGAAAATTCTATGTCATTTTCTAACTGGCGGTGTTACGCAATGTTGAGTGAGGCAGGAATGTATTTATCTGCTATATCTTTATCTGTGGTATATTTCCTTATTTGTTCTCTTTGTTTGGGGATTTTTAGATGTTTGGACTGACTGGTCCCACTTGGTCATTCTGTGCTAAACATATTTTATGCATGGTTAAATTTTGAGAGCTGAAGAGATTGCATATTTGTGAAATGTTAGAGAGGAGTTGTTTTAAATACGTGGCCAGTGCTATTTTGTTCCAGTAGTCCATTTGATAAAGTTAACACTATCCTCATTATTTAGATCAAAACATCGCTGTGATTAGTGATGCATCGATTTGACATTTTTGGCCGATACCGATATCCAATATTTTTCTTGCCAAAAAAACACAATTCTGATAACCGATATTTAACATTTAGCGTCTTTTTAAGCATTCTAGTACAATTAAATAGTTAACACACACACATGGACGCAGCGGTCTACGGCACTGCATCTCAGTGCAAGAAGCATCACTACAATCCCTGGTTCGAATCCTCGTTGTATCACATCCGGCCGTGATTGGGAGTCCCATAGGGCGGCGCACAATTGGCCCAGCATTGTCCGTGTTTGGCCCGGGGGAGGCCGTCATTGTAAATAAGAATTTGTTCTTAACTGACTTGCCTAGTTAAAGGTTACACACACACCACTGACCAAAATGTTATTTTGTTGGCGTTCACGTATGTCCCCATTACCAGTAAAGCATAATCAAAACCTACTTATTTCACTTACTTGCTGTGCTGTTTGGTTGTTCATTTGTTTAGTCGTTTAATTCTCAACAAGGATTTCATCATACATGTCAAGCAGTGAAGTTTCAACCGTGGCCTCTCTTCCTCGGTGAGCACAGTCACTGTGTCCATTTTCATCTTTTCCAGCTGTGTATGTAACATTTCACGTAAACCCTGTTTCTTGTCTGCATCGAAGTAGTGGTCCTCGTACCTAGTATCAAGCATGGTGGCGACACAGTAAAGAGGCTCAGAGAGAATGCCACCAAATTGCTTGTTCACAGCCTCGAGTACTTTTGTAAGTTTTAAACCCACGGTCTCTGTCAGCAGTTTTGTTGAGCAGGCGTTTCAATACCATGACAGAGGGTATCACATCTGCTACAGTTGCAGTTGATTAACTTATTTCTTGAGTCAGTTGTTCGAATGGCGCTAGGAGTGTGTTCATGTTTCCAAGCCAAGTTTCTAACATGTTCTCAATTGCCATTGAAATGGTAGCAGCGGTATGAGAACCAGCACATTCCTGAGCATGCAATACGTCTTTCCTCAGTACAAAATCCTCATCCACCCACTGTGCTGTCAGACTCAGCATGCTCACATCGCTGTTCAAAATGTCAGTCGTGAAGCTAATAGCAGTAACACCCATAGCAAGTGGCTCATAGATGTACATTTCAACAATACTGTGTAACTCTGGTAGGGCAACATCTGAAAAATAGTGTGTACCGGGCTCAACCAGTCGGCGAAAGCCAACATCATCCACGACAGAGGACAGTTGATTGTCAAGGGCAATGAATTCCATTATCTTGGCGTTAATGGATTTTACCTTTGAGTTGTCTCGCTGAAATGTTCATACTCTTTCAAATGACCGCTGAACTTGAACTGGTTTAGTTGTTGGAAGTGTGCGCTTAGTATTTTTCTGCTTTTGTTCTGTGTAGTACTGTATTTTTAGTGGCATCATTACGTCATCTACCTACGTTATATAGGTATGCACGTCATCTACCTACGTTATATAGGTATGCACGTCATCTACCTACGTTATATAGGTATGCACGTCATCTACCTACGTTACATAGGTATGCACGTCATCTACCTACGTTATATAGGTATGCACGTCATCTACCTACGTTACATAGGTATGCACGTCATCTACCTACGTTACATAGGTATGCACGTCATCTACCTACGTTATATAGGTATGCACGTCATCTGCCTACGTTATATAGGTATGCACGTCATCTACCTACGTTATATACAGTGCCTTGCGAAAGTATTCGGCCCCCTTGAACTTTGCGACCTTTTGCCACATTTCAGGCTTCAAACATAAAGATATAAAACTGTATTTTTTTGTGAAGAATCAACAACAAGTGGGACACAATCATGAAGTGGAATGACATTTATTGGATATTTCAAACTTTTTTAACAAATCAAAAACTGAAAAATTGGGCGTGCAAAATTATTCAGCCCCTTTACTTTCAGTGCAGCAAACTCTCTCCAGAAGTTCAGTGAGGATCTCTGAATGATCCAATGTTGACCTAAATGACTAATGATGATAAATACAATCCACCTGTGTGTAATCAAGTCTCCGTATAAATGCACCTGCACTGTGATAATCTCAGAGGTCCGTCAAAAGCGCATGAAGAACAAGGAACACACCAGGCAGGTCCGAGATACTGTTGTGAAGAAGTTTAAAGCCGGATTTGGATACAAAAAGATTTCCCAAGCTTTAAACATCCCAAGGAGCACTGTGCAAGCGATAATATTGAAATGGAAGGAGTATCAGACCACTGCAAATCTACCAAGACCTGGCCGTCCCTCTAAACTTTCAGCTCATACAAGGAGAAGACTGATCAGAGATGCAGCCAAGAGGCCCAAGAGGATCACTCTGGATGAACTGCAGAGATCTACAGCTGAGGTGGGAGACTCTGTCCATAGGACAACAATCAGTCGTATATTGCACAAATCTGGCCTTTATGGAAGAGTGGCAAGAAGAAAGCCATTTCTTAAAGATATCCATAAAAAGTGTTGTTTAAAGTTTGCCACAAGCCATCTGGGAGACACACCAAACATGTGGAAGAAGGTGCTCTGGTCAGATGAAACCAAAATTGAACTTTTTGGCAACAATGCAAAACGTTATGTTTGGCGTAAAAGCAACACAGCTGAACACACCATCCCCACTGTCAAACATGGTGGTGGCAGCATCATGGTTTGGGCCTGCTTTTCTTCAGCAGGGACAGGGAAGATGGTTAACATTGATGGGAAGATGGATGGAGCCAAATACAGGACCATTCTGGAAGAAAACCTGATGGAGTCTGCAAAAGACCTGAGACTGGGACGGAGATTTGTTTTCCAACAAGACAATGATCCAAAACATAAAGCAAAATATACAATGGAATGGTTAAAAAATAAACATATCCAGGTGTTAGAATGGCCAAGTCAAAGTCCAGACCTGAATCCAATCGAGAATCTGTGGAAAGATCTGAAAACTGCTGTTCACAAATGCTCTCCATCCAACCTCACTGAGCTCGAGCTGTTTTGCAAGGAGGAATGGGAAAAAATGTCAGTCTCTCGATGTGCAAAACTGATAGAGACATACCCCAAGCGACTTACAGCTGTAATCGCAGCAAAAGGTGGCGCTACAAAGTATTAACTTAAGGGGGCTGAATAATTTTGCACGCCCAATTTTTCAGTTTTTGATTTGTTAAAAAAGTTTGAAATATCCAATAAATGTCGTTCCACTTCATGATTGTGTCCCACTTGTTGTTGATTCTTCACAAACAAATACAGTTTTATATCTTTATGTTTGAAGCCTGAAATGTGGCAAAAGGTCGCAAAGTTCAAGGGGGCCGAATACTTTCGCAAGGCACTGTAGGTATGCACGTCAGCTTTGACAGTTTTGCACATCAGCGTTAAATTAGACATTGGGCCGATGCCGGCATTTTTAGCTAATATCGTACGATTCCGATATGCTCACCGATATATCGTGCATCCCTAGCTGTGATCTTTAACTTGCTATTATTGTTGGCCTCTGTTCTGGGTCAAGTCAGGCATCTTCATCATTGTAAATTAGGGCCCGTGCAACTCTTATGGAAAGCCTAGTGGTTAGCGGCAGGGTAGCCTAGTGGTTAGCGGCAGGGTAGCCTAGTGGTTAGCGGCAGGGTAGCCTAGTGGTTAGCGGCAGGGTAGCCTAGTGGTTAGAGGCAGGGTAGCCTAGTGGTTAGCGGCAGGGTAGCCTAGTGGTTAGCGGCAGGGTAGCCTAGTGGTTAGCGGCAGGGTAGCCTAGTGGTTAGAGTGTTGGACTAGTAACCGAGCTGTCACCCCCGAGCTGACAAGGTACAAATCTGTCGTTCTGCCCCTGAACAGGCAGTTAACCCACTGTTCCTAGGCCGTCATTGAAAATAAGAATTTGTTCTTAACTGACTTGCCTAGTTAAATAAAGGTAAAAAAAAAAAAAAATGAATCTTGTCCTTGAGAGGCTGTTTACATCCCTGTACAGTGTACACTTAAGGAGTCACAGTGTACGGTGTACATGTAGGAGTTCATTCTGAAAATACTGGAAGATATGTGAGCAGTGTGAAAGGATTGTGTGATAGTTAGGCCAGGTTTGGAGCTCTAAAGGCACCTGTTCCAAATGATGAACCATTGATTACATTGGCATTACCCCCATGCGTTTCTAAATAGTTAACCAAATAGCTACCCAGACTATCTGCATTGACCCTTTTTGCACTAACTCTTTTGACTCATCACATGCCCTGCTGCTACTGTTTATTATCTGTCCTGTTGCCTAGTCACTTTACCCCTAGCTATATGTACGTATCAACCTCACGCACCCCTGTAGATCGGAGATCGACTCAGTACAGGTACCCTGTGTATATAGCCGAGTTATCATTAGTCATTGTGTATTGGGAAGGGCACGTAAAGTAAGTAGACACTTGTTGTTTACGAAGTATGTGACGAATAAAATGGGATTTGATTAGCCTCATAATAATAATATTTCTTATACAATTGGAGGGGAGCATTCACCGTTGTGCACAAACTTGGAGTTCAGACTGATAGAAAAAAGTAGCATTACTCAGTTACAGATTAGAGTCAATCACCTGGTGTGAAACCATTAAAGCTGGATACATTCTGCAGATAACATTAGTGTGCTGGCTAGGCTACCACAAAGCTCTGCTTTCCAGGAACCCTCTCTGAGCCTGATGCTTTGAACTTCTCACTTTGTCAATGCATTCCTTGATGCCTGAAAATGAGTGTTTTTCCCCCTTAATTAATCTGTGTCCGTTAGTTCAATGATAGCATTGAAAGCGATGCCGATGTGAGATAAGGTATAACACGGATGTTCCTTTCCAGGCTACTTAATGTCTGTTTTGCCCATGTTAGAGTGGTCATTAAACGCAGGTGGTCGCCCCATGCAGGCGCCTGCCAATACCTAATCGACTGATGGCTTCTGATGGCTCCTGCCTTGCAGTGCAGTGCATGGGGATGGGGCCTAGGGTATTGATTTGGCAGAGAGCGGGGGAATCTGGCCCTTTCATCCACTCCTCTTTCATGTGGAGGGTTTTTGGGAGGGTTACTGGTAGGGTACTGTCTGGGGCTAATCTTATGCCCTGAGTGAGCAGTACCGACGCAGAGGTCCTATCTCTATGCTTTTGATGCAGGCGTCTCCAAACACAGCCGTGCTCATCAGTAAGTCTGAGAGAGGGGTCCATCTAGCTCCCTAAAGCCCCACCCTACCCCATCCTCCCAACCAGTCCCTCCCCCCATTTGACACTCCCCACCCCCCATGGGGAAGCAGGATGTGTTCTGAAGAGGAGAGGTTACCACCAGATCACAGGCTGTTGGCTTGCTGTGGAACACCGGACTCAGTCCCTCGGCCCCTCGGCCCAAACTGTCCCCAACCTCACCTTCATTCTGCCCCTCCATTGTGCCTGGGATTGAGATATCAGTGTGGTACCCTTTTCTTGGTCTGTCACACCCGCCATGCTGAGGTCTGGCACGTGACTGACAAGCACAGCACTGTACCATCTGCGGGCCAGAGCCTTTTGCTTGGGTTCAGTTTTGTTTTTCAAATCTGACAAATGGCTCATTGTATTTCTGTTGTAGGGAAAAGTCACTAAACCATTATGCGTCACCCTATTTGATCTGTAATTACGATTCAATGAGGTAGTCCACTAAGACACCTCAAGGCATTAATAATTTCCCCCAATGTCCTACATTATTATGAAGAGTGGCCACTTAGATTTAATTATTCATTCAGAGGCTTTCTGTTGCTACCATCAGGTTACTGCTGGGCAGACTAATCTGGTACATGTCACCGTTGCATCTGTCCCACCTCAGCCAATGACACTTTAATGACACCAGCTGTGGTGAGAGGACGCAGTCTAGCGTTGCATCTGTCTAGTGGACCTAAAAACCAGACAACCTTTTTTGTTGTTGACAGAAACGACTCAAAACATGGCCTCCCCATGGAGTAGCCTAGCCAGCATCCGACAGATGCTAATGCTAGCAGCACACGTTACACTCCTTCCCTGAAGACTGTATAACGTGCTTGTCTCCTATCACACGCATCGTCGACTACTCTACATGCTCTCCCTGCACAGTGCCAGGCTTCATCGTGGCCTTGGTAGTGTTTGCAGATTGCATTGTGTTAATTGTCTACTCCCACCAGCTGGAAGTTAAATGTTTATGCGCTGAGGAGAGGCAGCGATGCTAGCTTAGCTTCCCGTAGTGCTAAAGAATGCCATCCTGCATGCGTCCCCTGGCTGGGAGTGAACCCTTTGATGTGATCGCTTCTGAGAATGTCATCATTTATTGATGCTTCCATTAAAGTAGCATAGACGTTTGGGAAAAGTCAGGGGAGAGGGTGGCACACTGGTGGGACTGGAGAACTGAAGACTAGCTACAGAAGACTAGCTAGGCTACACAGAGATCTGAAAATAATATGTAATATACTGTATATATACAGTACCAGTCAAAAGTTTGGACACACTTACTCATTCAAGGGTTTATTTTTACTATTTTCTACATTGTCAAAAAATAGTGCTAACATCAAAACTATGAAATAACACATATGGAATCATGTAGTAACCAAAAAATTGTTAAACAAATCAAAATTGATTTTAGATTTAGATTCTTCAAAGTAGCTACCCTTTGCCTTCATGACAGTGTTGCACACTCTTGGCATTCTCTCAACCAACTTCACCTGGAATGCTTTTCCAACCGTCTTGAAGGAGTTCCCACATATGCTAAGCACTTGATGGCTGCTTTTTCTTCACTCTGCGGTCCAACTCATCCCAAATCATCTCAATTGGGTTGAGGTCGGGTGATTGTGGAGGCCAGGTCATCTGATGCAGCACTCCATCACTCTCCTTCTTGGTCAAATAGCCCTTACACAGCCTGGAGGTATGTTTGGTCATTGTCCTGTTGAAAAACAAATGATAGTCCCACTAAGTGTAAACCAGATGGGATGGCATTTTGCAGCAGAATACTGCGGTAGCCATGCAGATCACCATGCACAATGCCAAGCGTCTGCTGGAGTGGTGTAAAGCTCGCAGCCATTGGATTCTGTTGCAGTAGAAATGCGTTCTCTGGAGTGATGAATCACACTTCACCATCTGGTGAAGGAGAACGCTACCTGCCCCAATTCTTAGTGCCGTCTGTAAAGTTTGGTGGAGGAGGAATAATGGTCTGGTGATGTTTTCATGGTTTGGGCTAGGCCCCTTAATTCCAGTGAAGGGAAATCTTAACGCTACAGCATACAATGACATTATAGACGATTCTGGGCTTCCAAATGTGGCAACAGTTTGGGGAAGGCCCTTACCTGTTTCAGCATGACAATGCCCCTGTGCAAAAAGCGAGGTCCGTACAGCAATGATTTGTTGAGATCGGTGTAGAAGAACTTGACTGGCCTGTGCAGAGCTCTGACCTCAACCCTATAAAACACATTTGGGATGAATTGGAATGCCGACTGCAAGCCAGGCCTAATCACCCAACATCAGTGCCCGCAGCAAGTCCCCGCAGCAATGTTCCAACATCTAGTGGAAAGCCTTCCCAGAAGAGTGGAGGCTGTTATAGCAGCAAAGGAGGACCAACTCCATATTAATGCCCGTGATTTTGGAATGACATATTTGACAACCAGGTGTCCACATACTCTTGGTCATGCAGTGTACATATATATCATTTTGCATTTCACCGGAAATTTCCTTCAACAACAGTGTGACCAGATTAAGATCCTACATCGGAGCAAAGAATGTTCATGTTTGCTCAACCGTAATGCTATCTCAGATATATGCATTATTTCTGGCATAATGTGTATTAATGACACTGAAACTTTACATAAAGACAGTAGGATGCAGGAAAATTAAACAAACCACAAACAATTCACGATGCCTCAGTTGTTGGTACAGACAGGCAAAAGAAACAATCCACTCTTGAAATTACAGCAGAACACAGCTGGCTATTTCAGCTCCTCAAAACCTCTGATCAATCTCCGACAGGCAGCTTCAGAGCTCCACCTTCGGGTTTCAGCTTTATCTGCCGAGACAAATCGATAGAAAGACATGGAAGTGAAGAAGAAGAAGAACGCAGCGGCTCTGTGTTATGTATGTATATACATATATATACATACATACATACATACACACATATATATATATACAGTATGTATATGTGTTCACCACACAGAGCCCCTGCGTTCTTCTTCTTCACTTCCATGTCTTACAATATAAGTGAATAATAATAATAAGAAGAACGCAGCGGCTCTGTGTTTTATATATATATATATATATATATATATATATATATATATATATATATATATATATATATATATACAGTGCCTTGCGAAAGTATTCGGCCCCCTTGAACTTTGCGACCTTTTGCCACATTTCAGGCTTCAAATATGAAGATATAAAATATCTTATGTATTTTTTTGTGAAGAATCAACAACAAGTGGGACACAATCATGAAGTGGAACGACATTTATTGGATATTTCAAACGTTTTTAACAAATCAAAAACTTAAAAATTGGGCGTGCAAAATTATTCAGCCCCCTTAAGTTAATACTTTGTAGCGCCACCTTTTGCTGCGATTACAGCTGTAAGTCGCTTGGGGTATGTCTCTATAAGTTTTGCACATCGAGAGACTGAAATGTTTTCCCATTCCTCCTTGCAAAACAGCTCGAGCTCAGTGAGGTTGGATGGAGAGCATTTGTGAACAGCAGTTTTCAGTTCTTTCCACAGATTCTCGATTGGATTCAGGTCTGGACTTTGACTTGGCCATTCTAACACCTGGATATGTTTATTTTTGAACCATTCCATTGTAGATTTTGCTTTATGTTTTGGATCATTGTCTTGTTGGAAGACAAATCTCCGTCCCAGTCTCAGGTCTTTTGCAGACTGCATCAGGTTTTCTTCCAGAATGGTCCTGTATTTGGCTCCATCCATCTTCCCATCAATTTTAACCATCTTCCCTGTCCCTGCTGAAGAAAAGCAGGCCCAAACCATGATGCTGCCACCACCATGTTTGACAGTGGGGATGGTGTGTTCAGGGTGATGAGCTGTGTTGCTTTTACGCCAAACATAACGTTTTGCATTGTTGCCAAAAAGTTACATTTTGGTTTCATCTGACCAGAGCACCTTCTTCTACATGTTTGGTGTGTCTCCCAGGTGGCTTGTGGCAAACTTTAAACAACACTTTTTATGGATATCTTTAAGAAATGGCTTTCTTCTTGCCACTCTTCCATAAAGGCCAGATTTGTGCAATATACGACTGATTGTTGTCCTATGGATAGAGTCTCCCACCTCAGCTGTAGATCTCTGCAGTTCATCCAGAGTGATCATGGACCTCTTGGCTGCATCTCTGATCAGTCTTCTCCTTGTATGAGCTGATAGTTTAGAGGGACGGCCAGGTCTTGGTAGATTTGCAGTGGTCTGATACTCCTTCCATTTCAATATTATCGCTTGCACAGTGCTCCTTGGGATGTTTAAAGCTTGGGAAATCTTTTTGTATCCAAATCCGGCTTTAAACTTCTTCACAACAGTATCTCGGACCTGCCTGGTGTGTTCCTTGTTCTTCATGATGCTCTCTGCGCTTTTAACGGACCTCTGAGACTATCACAGTGCAGGTGCATTTATACGGAGACTTGATTACACACAGGTGGATTGTATTTATCATCATTAGTCATTTAGGTCAACATTGGATCATTCAGAGATCCTCACTGAACTTCTGGAGAGAGTTTGCTGCACTGAAAGTAAAGGGTGCTGAATAATTTTGCACGCCCAATTTTTCAGTTTTTGATTTGTTAAAAAAGTTTGAAATATCCAATAAATGTCGTTCCACTTCATGATTGTGTCCCACTTGTTGTTGATTCTTCACAAACAAATACAGTTTTATATCTTTATGTTTGAAGCCTGAAATGTGGCAAAAGGTCGCAAAGTTCAAGGGGGCCGAATACTTTCGCAAGGCACTGTACATATATATATATATATATATATATATTATTTGTCTCGTCTGGCAGATAAAGCTGCAATCCAAAGGTGCAGCTCCGAAGCTGTAAAGTTTCAGTGACAGAGTAACATCGGTCTCCCTGTCATTAATACACATTATGCCAGAAATAAGAGGCATATCTGAGATAGCATTACGGTTGAGCTATCATGAACATTCTTTGCTTAGATGTAGGATCTTAATCTGGTCACCCTGTTGTTGCAGGAAATGTCCTGCACAGCAGGAAATGCAAATGTATAGTGTATTCACGGTTTAAAAAGGCTTCTAAAGTTTGTAATTTCCACTTTCAGAATTGATTTGCCCTAAGGAAACATGTATCAACCCCTCCAAAAATGTCCATTAATTATAATCCACACAATAATTCACATTTCCGGTTGCTGCAAAATAATTTTCCTGCTGTGGGAGAAACTGGTCAAATTAAGTTTCTGCATCTGTATGTAACATGCAATGAGGTAATAATATCAAGGATAACCAATCTGCAACAATGATAGATAACCTCTAATGAATGGAAACACATGGAAATGAAATGCGTAAATTAATAATGCTAATGTAGTTGAATTCTCAAGTGCTACTACAATATTGTCTTTTTAATTATCAAACTGCCACTTGTTCTTTTGCCAGGTTCGTCCAGGGAGGTGAAGGCCCCTGAGGATGTGTCTGCGCGGATGCTCCAGAAGTTGAGGGGCCGGACTGAGTTCACCGTGCTGGTCACCCTGAAACAGGAGCACCTCAACTCTGGGGTCATCCTCTCCATCCACCACTCTGAACAGAGGTACGGCCAGAGTCCTTACAATACTTACTGAATACAATGCTGGAGTCCTCACAATACACACCGAACCCAATGTCAGAGATCTCACAAAGCACACTGATCAGAGTATGAATGGCTCACCTTTGCAGTGAAGTCTTCTCAAAATATGGGAGTGTCATTTGTGTGTAGAATGTGTTGAGGGTACATACAGTATGTTTGTGTTTTTGTGTAACTGATACACACACACACATTAATTTGTTTAAATGTATGTACATTTTAAAGTATTTTGTCTTTAATGTATTTTCCGTTATGTGTCGGACCCCAGTAAGACTAGCTGTCGCTACTGGCGTCGGCTAATGGGGGTCCTAATAAATAAATAAAAAAGGAAAAAATACTGATTTGATACCTGCAGTACTAACAGACCTGTAATGGGTGCGTGTTGGTGGCAGGGAAGTCAGGTGCAGGAGAATGAACTTGGTAAAAACTGAGTTGTTTAATAAATACTGATACAACTCCAAAAACTTAAATGTACAAAATAACAAAAGTGGGAACAAAACCCGTCACACACACCAACATAATACATGCACATCACATACAAACAAACAATCTCCGACAAGGACATGAGGGGAAACAGACTGTTAAATACACAAAACCCGTCACACACCAACATGATACATGCACATCACATACAAACAAACAATCTCCGACAAGGACATGAGGGGGAACAGACGGTTAAATACACAAAACCCGTCACACACCAACATGATACATGCACATCACATACAAACAAACAATCTCCAACAAGGACATGAGGGGAAACAGACGGTTAAATACACAACATGTAATTGATGGGATTGGAACCAGGTGTGAAGGAAGACAAGACAAAACCAATGGGAAATGAAAAATGGATCAGTGATGGCTAGAAGGCTGGTGACTTCGACCGCTGAACACCGTCCGAACAAGGAGAGGGACCGACTTCGGCGGAAATCATGACAAGACCAGACTTAGGAAATGACCGTGTACACGATCACGTTTTATTCCTAGTGCAGCACTAAAGCAAACCCATTGTGGTTGTGAACAGAAAGGTGATGAGCCTCCCTCCCCTTCCCAGTTAGTTAGCATGCTGATCTGTTTTCCATTAGCTAGCTGTGCAGCCAGCAGATCAGACTGGTAATCAGAATGCCACATAATGTGTTGATTGAACTGTGTACATTAAAGTCAGCGCAAAGTAAAGACCTCACTGCAATGTTAATGACTTTCCCCAGCTCTGATAAGCCCATCCAGGCTGTGTGTTCACTGCACGCTACAGGCTCGCTTCACTGTTTCATTTGGTTTAGAAATGGTTTGCTGAGTGATCCCGGCAGGCAGAGTTACTGGATTTGTGCAGCTGGTATATTGTGCATGGCTGGGGCAGAATAACTCGTTATATCGGTTTGTAGATAAATCAACTCCAGTTCCTCTTCAGTACAGTTCCTCTTCTAAGTGGTTGTTTTTCTTTTGAATAATACTTTGAAGCGAGTAGCTCCAAAGAAATCTCTGTCTTTAAAGCCAGAGCTGATGACTCTTTATTGGCAACTCGGGCAGCTCTTTCCATTAGTGTCACTTCATATAGGGAATCTCTATGGACTGGATAGATGGAAGGCAGGGGTTTCCTGAAATACCAATGTACCAATGTCCCCATGAGTTTACTCCTCTCACTCACATCACATGGTTGTACTAGTGTTTGGTGTTGTGGCTCACTGAAGCTCTCATTAACAGCCATCGAGTAGCATTAAGCTTGCACATATTCCTGAGATTGAATCTTGAAAGGGTTATCAGACCTAGAGAGACCATGATTCTTTGAAACAGGGTGAGGCAGTTATATTTCACCATGGGGTGTGAGGTGAGAGATCTACTTTACTGAAAGGATTCTGGGAATGAAGATGAACTGTTCAGCTGTCTGTAGAACTATGGGTGTGGTCAGTCCTTTATTGTACTGCCTTTTACCTCTGTTAGAGATGTTGAATTGGGTAGAAAGGGATGTGTGTGTGTGTGTGTGTGTGTGTGTGTGTGTGTGTGTGTGTGTGTGTGTGTGTGTGTGTGTGTGTGTGTGTGTGTGTGTGTGTGTGTGTGTGTGTGTGTGTGTGTGTGTGTGTGTGTGTGTGTGTGTGTGTGCGAATAGCAATTCCCCTCTCCATATTCCATCTGCTCATTATTCCTGGTTCCACACGAGACAAACTCAAAGTTCCAGTCAAAAGTTTGGACACAATAACAAATATGGAATCATGTAATAACCAAAAAAGTGTTAAACAAATCAAATCACTAAGTGCAAAATAGTTGGGATGGCGTATTGCTGCAGAATGCTGTGGTAGCCATGCTGGTTAAGTGTGCCTTGAATTCTAAATAACACAGACAATGTCACCAGCAAAGCACCCCCACACCATCACAACTTCTCCTCCGGTGGGAACCACACATGTGGAGATCATCCGTTCACCTACTCTGCATCTCACAAAGACACAGCGGTTGGAACCAAAAATCTCAAATTTGGACCAAAGGACAGATTTCCACCGGTCTAATGTCTATTGCTCGTGTTTCTTTTGTCTATTGCTCGTGTTTTTGTCCTTTAGTAGTGGTTTCTTTGCAGCAATTCGACCATGAAGGCCTGATTCATACAGTTTCTTCTGAACAGTTGATTTTGAGATGTGTCTATTACTTGTACTCTGTGAAGCATTTATTTGGGTTGCAATCTGAGGTGTAGTTAACTCTGATGAACTTATCCTCTAGAGCAGAGGTAATTCTGGGTCTTCCTTTCCTGTGGCGGTCCTCATGAGAGCCAGTTTCATCATAGCACTTGTTGAGTTTTGCGACTGCACTTGAAGAAACTTTCAAAGTATTTTGACATGACTGACCTTCATGTCTTAATTAAAGTAATGATGGACTGTCATTTCTCTTTGCTTATTTGAGTTGTTCTTGCCATAATATGGACTTGGTCTTTTACCAAATAAGGCTGTCTTCTGTATACCACCTCTACTTTGTCAACACAGCTGATTGGCTCAAACGCATTAAGGAGGAAAGAAAATGAACTTTTAACAAGGCACACCTTTTAATTGAAATGCATTCCAGGTGACTACCTCATGAAGCTGGTTGAGAGAATGCTAAGAGTGTGAAAAGCTGTCATCAAGGCAAAGGGTGGCTACTTTGAAGATTCTCAAATATTAAATATAATTTGATTTGTTTAACACTTTTTTGGTTACTACATGATTCCATATGTGTTATTTCATAGTTTTGACAACTTCACTATTATTCTACAGTGTAAAAAATAGTAAAAGTAAAGAAAGACCCTTGAATGAATAGGTTTGTCCAAACCTTTTGACTGGTACTGTATGTCTAAATCAATTCCTTGTCCACTTGTCCATTCAGGTTCCTGGAGTTGGAGAGCAGTGGGCAACGCAGTGAGGTGCGTCTCCACTACCGCACCAAGGGTCAGCAGGCCCACACTGAGGTGTTTCCCTACAGCCTGGCAGACGGACAGTGGCACAAGGTCTCTGTGGCAGTCAGCGCCTCCCACATCATATTGCATGTTGACTGCAACAGGTACGCTTCATAAACAGTGCCATAATAATGAAACTAATCAAGTTTCATTTATTCCAGTATCAGTATCAGTGTTCATTCATTGTCCGTTTAGGATTTTTACTTTACCTTCTATAACAATATTTTAATGTTTGATTTGTTTGCAATAAATAATTCCTTAATGACTCAAAACAATTATGGAAAACATCAGTTTTTATTGTTGTAAAACAACTGCTAAGTTGAGAACTGCTAGCTAACTTTCCAGCACAAGTCAACAACTTCGGGAGGGCAAGCGTGCAAAATAGATCCAGAGAAATCTGACTACCCCTAGTGGCGAAAGTAAAAAGTGCAACCCGAGTCAGTCAAAGAGGAGAAGCATTCTTCTAATAAAGGAAATGTTTGTTTGATGAAATAGAGCCATACTAAGACAAAATAAATGTGACACAATGTGTAAATGATAACAAATTAGTGCACGATATTAAGACATTTATGAAAATTCTGGAACTGAATTCTGAAATTGAATGAGAGGCTACAAAATAGGAGTTTGATTCCTATGCAACGTTCTACTAATAGGAATACTTCACAGTTAGTTTTGTCCTTTTATTATTTTTGTTTGAACAGTAAAACAGTCAGCATGGAGAAAGGCCAATAAAACCACTTAGAATTGATTTGTTGCCATGCACTGCCCATAAAGCATATTTACAGTGCCTTGCGAAAGTATTCGGCCCCCTTGAACTTTGCGACCTTTTGCCACATTTCAGGCTTCAAACATAAAGATATAAAACTGTATTTTTTTGTGAAGAATCAACAACAAGTGGGACACAATCATGAAGTGGAACGACATTTATTGGATATTTCAAACTTTTTTAACAAATCAAAAACTTAAAAATTGGGCGTGCAAAATTATTCAGCCCCCTTAAGTTAATACTTTGTAGCGCCACCTTTTGCTGCGATTACAGCTGTAAGTCGTTTGGGGTATGTCTCTATCAGTTTTGCACATCGAGAGACTGACATTTTTTCCCATTCCTCCTTGCAAAACAGCTCGAGCTCAGTGAGGTTGGATGGAGAGCATTTGTGAACAGCAGTTTTCAGTTCTTTCCACAGATTCTCGATTGGATTCAGGTCTGGACTTTATTTTTGAACCATTCCATTGTAGATTTTGCTTTATGTTTTGGATCATTGTCTTGTTGGAAGACAAATCTCCGTCCCAGTCTCAGGTCTTTTGCAGACTCCATCAGGTTTTCTTCCAGAATGGTCCTGTATTTGGCTCCATCCATCTTCCCATCAATGTTAACCATCTTCCCTGTCCCTGCTGAAGAAAAGTTGGCCCAAACCATGATGCTGCCACCACCATGTTTGACAGTGGGGATGGTGTGTTCAGCTGTGTTGCTTTTACGCCAAACATAACATTTTGCATTGTTGCCAAAAAGTTCAATTTTGGTTTCATCTGACCAGAGCACCTTCTTCCACATGTTTGGTGTGTCTCCCAGGTGGCTTGTGGCAAACTTTAAACGACACTTTTTATGGATATCTTTAAGAAATGGCTTTCTTCTTGCCACTCTTCCATAAAGGCCAGATTTGTGCAATATACGACTGATTGTTGTCCTATGGACAGAGTCTCCCACCTCAGCTGTAGATCTCAGCAGTTCATCCAGATTTATCATGGGCCTCTTGGCTGCATCTCTGATCAGTCTTCTCCTTGTATGAGCTGAAAGTTTAGAAGGACGGCCAGGTCTTGGTAGATTTGCAGTGGTCTGATACTCCTTCCATTTCAATATTATCGCTTGCACAGTGCTCCTTGGGATGTTTAAAGCTTGGGAAATATTTTTGTATCCAAATCCGGCTTTAAACTTCTTCACAACAGTATCTCGGACCTGCCTGGTGTGTTCCTTGTTCTTCATGATGCTCTCTGCGCTTTTAACGGACCTCTGAGACTATCACAGTGCAGGTGCATTTATACAGAGACTTGATTACACACAGGTGGATTGTATTTATCATCATTAGTCATTTAGGTCAACATTGGATCATTCAGAGATCCTCACTGAACTTCTGGAGAGAGTTTGCTGCACTGAAAGTAAAGGGTGCTGAATAATTTTGCACGCCCAATTTTTCAGTTTTTGATTTGTTAAAAAAGTTTGAAATATCCAATAAATGTCGTTCCACTTCATGATTGTGTCCCACTTGTTGTTGATTCTTCACAAAAAAATACAGTTTTGTATATTTATGTTTGAAGCCTGAAATGTCGCAAAAGGTCGCAAAGTTCAAGGGGGCCGAATACTTTCGCAAGGCACTGTAGAACTTGTATTATTCAGAAACATAAAATATGGTCAAAAATTTGAAAAAATCTGTGATATGATATTTTTGCCATATCGCCCAGCCCTGAGGCTAAGTAAGATGACAGAACAGGGTGTTTTTAGTGTTAGGGGCATTATTACTATTCCGTTTATTCAAATATTATTGTTTTTGTGGTAGTAGTAATAGAAGGTGTGGTGTAGTTGGCAATTGTGTTTAATGATTAGCGGTAATCATTTCTTGCTGTGTTGTTTTGACCTGTTTCTGTCTTTCTGTCTTTGTAGGATCTATGAGAGGGTGGTGGAGATCCCGTTCATGGACATACCTGATGACGCAGCTTTCTGGCTGGGACAAAGGAACAGCGCCCATGGCTTCTTCAAGGTAAACATGACATGTTTTGTAAAGCTGAAAACTCTTCACGGTGGCCTGTGTTTGACGGTGCGTCCTAAACGGGGATGATGCTGCTTGATAAATTATTCAAATCATTGAGGAGAAAATGAAGCGCGTTGGCTCATGGACCTTGTTTTCCCACAATCCACGTACTCCACACCCACTTCCCATCCTTGGCTGTTTAACCATTGACTTTATTTATCAAGTCTGGGAATTGAATTGGTCACATTTCTCAAGTCTGCCAATGTAAATGTTACATTCCTTCTCTCCCCTCCCTCATATTAAGAATGAATTGACATGTTTGTCCCATATATTGTGTCCCCCCCTTGTTTACTGCTGCTGTGCATAGCCGGCGTAATTATCCCACAAACACTGATTTGCTAGAAATCTGTAAAGGCCTTTGGAATGGACCGTACTCACTAAACATGCCCCATTGTTATATCAGACTAGAAGATGTATCGCCCCTCACACAGGTTTAATCCCCCCAGGAACACCTTCCCACAAGGATAAGTTAGAGTATATTGTCCTCTCATCTGCTTTTAACAACACTGGTGGTGCTTTGTGTCTGCTGTCGGGACAAACTGATCACCAGAATGTGTGTCTGTGCGTGTGTGTGTGTGTGTGTCTGTGTCTGTGTACATATTGCCTCCGTGTGTGTAGGTACGACTGCCTCTTTGTGTATCGGTCTGTGTGTGTGTGTGTGTGTCGCTTCTGGCTGTTGCATTTCCCTCAGCGTTAATTGGCAGATGAAAGAAGACTTGGAGGTCACCCACTAGTCTTGTCGTGTGCCCACCACACCTTTCCCTCCCTGATTAGTGCTGGGAAAGGAAAGCCACATCTCTTCTAACGAAAAAAAAAAAAACCTTAATTAACATATTAGACACTCTCTCTTTGTCTCTGTTTGTATAGGGGTTTAGAGGAAGCAAAAAAAAGTTGCTTCCATAACAGTCTAGTGGCAGACACTTTTATCACAGAAATGGATGATGCCCAATCAGCAGTTCAATATTATACATCCTTCATACACTCAGTATACCAAACATCAGGAACACCTCATGTTATACCATGATGTATATAAGGGAGAAATCCTTAAGATGACTCACAATTGACGACTAATTAAGTTGCACTTAGATCCTAATCTTTCATTACCAGACACTTTGCACGGTTTACCCCTGTAGGCTACGTCTGGGAAGCAGCTCGTTTTGACAGTAATCATCCGCTCAATAACATTTAACACGTCATGCATACATTCATCAGTGATACGTACATGCGTTATCTTCCCTAGTCTGGCGGTTTTTCAGCCTTCCACTGAGTCAGAGTCTAAATTACCGGGAGACGGAAACATGTGTAACGAAACATGACTCATGCCTGCTTCCATCTGACCTGATGTTGCCATGAGGAATCAGCCAATTGGGTTCTTTCGATTTGAATGTATGGCCAGTAAATTGAAGTAGCAAGACAATTTAAAAAAACAATTTCTCATAAGTTGCGTGGCTCCAAAAAATCCACTCAAGGAATGGAAGGGGCCAGGTTTCCATGGTTACCGAGTGTCTGGATGTGCGGTTCGGCCACAGGACGAAAGGCTATCAAATTAAGAGACCTATGAATCAAATTGAAACTGTATCTCATAGTTATGCTTATCAAAGGGAATCAGGAGAAAACAGAAATTGCTATTACATTCATGACTCCCGTATCATTGGTTCACTTTGCATCCAATTTCAGTCCAATTATCTCACCACACAGACTGTACCAGTCCAGAGAACACATAACTCAGAATAAACTTGTCAGACTGCCTCCCCGATATTGAAACACACATTTCCAGTAACATTCACTAAATATTTCATACATTTGTTTTCTGATAACAGTAGTTATTGAGGTTGTGCAAGATTTGAAGATGATAAATTGCGTGTGTGTGTGTGTGTGTGTGTGTGTGTGTGTGTGTGTGTGTATGTGTATGTGTATGTGTGCGTGCGTGCGTATGTGCCTGCATGCCTCAGTAAATGAACAATAAACTAGACCATGTTTCATCTCTGTTATCTCTCCTCAACCTATTGCGCATTAGTTTCCTTAGCTTCTCTTTATATAACACCATCCACTGCATTGATGATGGCTATCCTCTCATTTCAGGTGCTATCTGTGATCAAGTAGGACACATTTAGTCTGAAGAGACAGTATGCTCTGTGCTGGCTGTAACTAAGTCTGGTTTTTTTTCTGTGTGGGTGTGCGTCTGCAGGGTGTAATGCAGGATGTTCAGATACTAGTCCTGCCTCAGGGATTCATCTCTCAGTGCCCAGATCTCAACCGGAGTGAGTCCACACCTATTGTATTGTAATGTTATTCACCTGTAACATTAAGGCATGTCTACACATGTTGGATCTGTGGTCGGTTCTTTTCTAGCATGCCCAACCTGCAATGACTTCCACGGACTGGTGCAGAAGATCATGGAACTGCAGGATATCTTAGCCAAGACATCCAGCAAGGTACTGGGATGTATCCTGGTTATACACCTTTGTTGTCAAGGGTGATAGCTTGGGCTATTCGTTTCTGCTTCAACATGTTTCCTTCACCATCAAAGATGCAACCATACTGGCTATGGTCTACCTTCTTATATGAATCTACTTTGATAATGTTATACTGTGAAGCTCTCCTTTAGTGCATGGTCGACTGTAGCAGGGCTTGAAGTAGGACTTGTTTCATGTGTATAGAGATGGATGATATGCACCGATCTGAGGCTCACTCCCCCCTCTCCCTCCCCCTTCCTCCCTTTGTATCTGGGCTTGGCGTGGCCAGCTGTCCAGGGCGGAGGAGAAGATGAATGGTCTGGATGGATGCTATTGTGAGAGGACCTGCAGTGTCAAGGGGGTCGTCTACAGAGAGGACGAGTCCTGGACAGATGGCTGCAGGAACTGCACTTGCACGGTGGGCTATGTGTGTGTGTGTGTGTGTGTGTGTGTGTGTGTGTGTGTGTGTGTGTGTGTGTGTGTGTGTGTGTGTGTGTGTGTGTGTGTGTGTGTGTGTGTGTGTGTGTGTGTGTGTGTGTGTGTGTGTGTGTGTGTGTTTCAATGGCCCCATTGTAGACCCTGCCTTTGTTTTGGGCTTCAGTTCATCAAGTGTTGGTGGGGAGGCGGGGCCATACCCCATTGTTGATGGCTTATGTTCTCATTACTGCATTGGATTGAAAGGAGTGTTGCCCTAGATTCCCAAATAAAACAGGACAGAAAACAAGAAGGATAGAAAATGTACGCAGTAACTTGGATTATACAGATAGAGCTGCAGGACAGCCATGCTGGACATACCCTCTCTAGGGTCTACTTTCCTCTTCACCAAGCAAGAATGATTAGAAAATGAAGTTATGAGCATAACTATATACCACATCAACAGACATATTTCACCCCCTGTCATTCTACCAGCTATAAGACACCAATTCCTCTCTATGCCACTGAACTAGGGATGGGGGTTTGAAATAATTTCACCATTCGAGTAATATCATTTTTTGTCAAATATCCAGATATTTTAGAAAGTATATATTTTTTACGTTTTTAACTTGAGCACTGCCGAGCAAGGGAGAGAGGTTGGCAAGGGAGAGAGGTTGGCAAGGGAGAGAGGTTGGCGCTCTATTCCTGCAGCTGTGGAGGGGCTGTGTGTGTGGGAGCGAGGAGACGAAGGGAGAGAGAGAGAGACGCAGTAGCCGACTCGGCTACAGCCAAGACGAACTAACTTGTAGCAGCCACAATGTTATTTATCATCCCATATTACAGTGCCTGTCTTGGCTGGAGTAGACTAGAGAAGCCAGCCAGCTAGCTAAGTTAGCCAGCTATAGCTAGCTAGGCTAATTGAGGCCAAATGCTGCCCTTTCACCCCAACCCCATTCAGATAAAACAACAGCCTAGCTATTGCTTGCTCATTGGAGCCTACTCCTCATTTCACAAACCTTTAATTTCCGAAATGTTATTCCATCTTGCATTGCATTAGTGAACTCTCACTCCACTTGCTACACATGGAGCCACTTTGACTGACCAACATAAACAACAATCAACACACGTGAAGGCTACCTGTGGGCTACCGGTCTTTTTATGGGGCGCACATCATAAAAACTACATTGAAAAGTTTTTTGTTTTATTAAATGAATAATTTGAAATGTAATGTTATATCCTTGTATGTAACAATGTCACATGGATATTTTTGATTTACGTTAAAGGTCCAATGCAGCTGTTTTTATCTCAATATAAAATCATTTCTGGGTAGCAATTAAGTACCTTAATGTGATTGTTTATTCTAGGACTGTCTGGGAGTGGTCTGAGTTGTGAGGGAAAACTGAAAACTGGCTGTTATTGGCAGAGACGTTTAGAACTCTCTTTATTATTGTTCTATCAACTCATTTACCGCCTGGTGATGTCATCAGGCAGGCCAAAACTCCATCCCACCAACAGCTTGTTCACAATTTCACAGTATTATTCCCTCATCAGTGTGTAAATATATCTAAAACCCAGGGAAATCATGTTTTTTGACTGCACTGGGCCTTTAAAATAGGCATAAATGAATACAATATTCAGTTTTCGAATACTAACGTCCGTTCGGATATTCGAAAAATAACTGTGAATATCCCTACAATGAACTCCTCAAATGAGCGGATGTGCGCCAGCTGATGAGATCCCGTATTGCTTAGTACATTATATTGGTAAAATGTGAGTATCATTTTTTATTCAACTAGGCAAGTCCATTAAGAACAAATTCTTATTTACAGTGATAGCCTATTGTTCACCACCCTATTGGAACTCCCAATCCCAGCCAGATGTGATGTAGCTTGGATTCGAACCAGCTACTGTAGTGACACCTCTTGCACTGAGATGCAGTGTCTTAGACCGCTGCGCCACTCAGGAACACTGTGAATGTATATATCTTTCACCTAATTACTCTCCACAGATGATCATTATCAACAGCGATTTGTTTCACCCACTCGTCCAAGGAATCGTCGGTGCTCATAGACTTGTCGTGTCCTCGATGAAGACTGCAATTACGCCATTAGATAGACATGTTCGTTACGTTACGCGTGGCAATTAGCCGCAACCTTTCAAACTAAAAGGTCACAGCATTAAGATGGTATCAAATATAGTGGATGAGTCAGTCCATGTTTCTTTAAGTAGAGTTCAGTTCTCAGGGAGGAATGTGGGTGAGTTACAGAGGTAGAAGCACCTCGTACTTATTCAATTCTTAAGACTGAATATCTTATAGAGGCTCTAGGGGAAGAAGGCCGGGGCATCATTTCATCTTAACCTAGGTTATGGCAAACATTTTTTTTACGCTCATTTACTGCATTTCTACACAATTTAAAAACTCTGAAATGCCATTTGGAGAGCCGCAAAAACAAGCAAAATGGACTCCATCCATTATCACCGTGTACAGTAGCTGTAGCTCTATTCACCTCAGTCAATAGGGGACTGAACATTCTACAAACAGCTGCCTGCTTATGCACTAGCTCAGCACCGGGATTACAACTTTAGTTTAGTTTCATGTCTAGTCAAACAGCAGTTCCCTTAGCCAAAGCCTTCTACTACAGCCATCTTTACCTCTGCAATGTGTTGAGAAAAAGTCCTGCTGGTCCCTGCAGCTGTGTCGATGTGCTTTCCCACAGAGAGGAAGATGTGAAGCGAAAGGTTTCATTCTCGCCCAAATCTGTCCAAAATAAGCCCAATGCATTTCTATGGGCTTATTTTGGTCCTAAGCTTGTCGCCTTGCCTTCCCGCCTTTGGGACAACGACTTCCATTGTTAGGGCGGAGACATGAGCATCTCGTCATTATATGCAGATCTCTGCTCTCCATAAAGCGAGCCGGACATTACAAACAGCCTTCCTTCCTCTCCAAGGCATCCGCAACTCCCAATTGAGGTCAGTGGAAGAAGGTTGTGTTTAATACTGTTGCCTGTCAGTTTCAGTGACTTCCTGTCATTTCTCTCTCCCACAGAATGGCACAGTGCAGTGTGAGACCATCTCCTGCCCATCCCCTCAGTGCCCAGCGGGCACCACGCCTGCCTACGTGAAGGGCGCCTGCTGCATGGAGTGCCAACGTGAGTGAAATGTCTTAACACACACACATACACATGCACAGATCGACGTACACACAGATGGACGTACAAACACAGATGGACAAACACACACACACACACGGACACGGACACATGCGCATGCACACACAAAAACACTCCGTAAAGGCTGCCTGACAACTGACCACAGCTCTGCATTGCTAAACTGCTCCCTGAGATGCTCCGTCCTTTTGCATATACATGGACCAATTATTTAACAGCCAGCTTATCAATACAGGTGGCTACATTGACACAAACGGGAAACAAACACCAGGGTTCCGCAGGATGTGAGATGAACTAGTTCCTGTTTACACTAGACAGGATGATGCTACTGTATGAGGCGGGGGAGCTCATCATGGACTTTCAAATCGAATTTAAAATAAAAAAAACGTATTTGAAGTTGAGGAAAAACAACATGAAAAACATGTTTATCTGGAGAAAGAAAACGGAATTATGAGATGGATGCAGGATGCCGTTGGAGTAGCCTTGTGTCTGGCTGAGCAGACCATGAAACATTAAGATAAATGTCTGTCTGTTTTATTTGATCAATAACCGCTTAGCCCGTGGATGTGTTCTTTTCAGATAAATAATTCTGTTTCATCACGTATCTACACAGAGAGGTTTTTTCTAGCAGACTCGGAAGATAGGAGGAAAGCAGCGCTATTATCCTCCTATATACAGGACCTTACCACTTATATTTCCTCCATTTCTGTTTTCAACATAGAGATGGATTTCAGAGAATATTAGCTCCATAGTGAGTGATGTGTTTACCTTTCAAAAGCAATAGAAGCAGTATAGTTCCTGAGATGACATTCCTCTTAAACATGCATGCTGTACGTCACAACATTCCAAGGTTCTCTCAACATTGTGTTTGGTCTCAATAAGCCTCTTGTTATTACTAAGAAGAGCTAGTTCCACTGTATAATGTGTGGCAGACTATATATTTTTAGAGGCCTGGGTTACACAGTACATCTTTTCAAGTGTAAATGTAATTCAATTTAAACTCACTGCCATACTCACACACACACACACACACACACACCATCAACACACACATAAACACGTGCAAGCTGATCCATGGGAATCAGACTCAGTCAAACTATTCATACCACATTCGGTTTGACTCTTTATCAAAGGGAATCCATTAGCTTAGCTCGCTAATCATGCTGTGTTGGCATAAACACTCCCTCTCCCTACCCAACTCTGCACTGCGCTGTGACAGGCGCAGGGGGTTGAAAGGCCTTTAAGCATCCTAATCTGACATCAACACACTGGTATAAATCCTCCTTAACTCTGCCACCTCTGTGTCTCTGTGTACAGCACTGAGGTAGACAAAGACAGGGCTCATTAAGCTTGCTTTGGTGTTAGAGACTCAAAGGAAGACTCCCTCTCCAAATGCAAACCTTATCTGTTCACCTACTGTACATTACCTCCTCGCGGAGCGGGAGGCAGGGAGCTAGGTTCTGGTTCGGATGACTTGTCAAGCACAATGTTTTTAATAGCTTTTTCAAAACTTCATCAATGCTTTTCCTGGTAATCAATTTAGTTTGTTTTACTGGTTCTTGTGCCGATATAATAATTCACAGTTTGATTGACAGGTGAAATGGCTTGGGGGTTAGGGTTTGGCCTATATACGTCTTCCTCTAGCAATTCTGATAATCAGGTAGCCTATCCTCTCAAACCTCCACATCAAACTGACATATTTAATAGGATTTTCTGCCCAAGTAAGATCATCGCCTTTCCCCCAGTCATACTGTGTCACGTTGAAGTCCAATGCTCCCACTCTGTTTTCAGATAGGGACAGACATGAAAATCTTTCTTATGTGGCTTCACCACAGTAGGTTGCCACAGACTGCCACAGTATAGTGAATATCACCTTTTTTTGTGTGCTGCCGTTTGTGTGTGTGTGTGTGTGTGTGTGTGTATGTCTATTTCCAGTGGTATGCCTGTTCAAAAAAGAAGAGTTGGTGGAGGGAGCTCAGAAAGCTGTACGCGACAACTCCGGCAGATGCCAGCTGTCCGAGTGCAGGGTGAGTACACAGCCCTTATGAAAGCATGCTATTGGTGTTTTCTTACCTACATCACTACTTGGTTTAAACAAACTCCCACAACTGCCACGAAAAGACAATAATTCAAGCAACCAGGCACTTACAGTGTATTAATTTTCATCACAAGGTGTAGGACAGCCTCGTTAAATAGTGATTCCAGACTAGAGTTGCTCTCATCAGGCCAGAGGCTAAATCAAGCCTGAATGAGAGACTGCAGTCGGCCGTCAACATCAGCTAAATTTATTGATCTGTTTTTTCCTATGCGCTCAATGGGGAAAGTAAATGGGCAGAACTGAGTAATTGAGTTTCCAGGAGGGGCCCAAACCGTCACAGCATGACAATCACTGTTTCGATCAATCATCATCAAATATAGCTCCTATATTCCTGTATGACCATATAGATTGTGCAGTGTGAGACGGATGGCTGTATGGTGAGATCAGACACCTGGCCCATTGGCAGCCCTTGCTTTCTGACTGCAACTGCTGTCTTATACAGACACAGGCACTGACATAGCTACAGACACGTATAGACACATAGGCACAGACGGACACGGAAGCAGTCCCAGACAGCTGCAGATCAAAGGGCTGTGTAATGTGGACAGTGTGAGACATCCTGGTCCTACAGTCTCAAGCAGGATGGCCGTCTGGGTAAGCAAGCCTAAGTATCTTAAATTGAGTGATAATGGTTTTTCTTTCATTTTTCTTACCAAGCTAAATTATCATTGGCACATCATTTTGCTTTTATATTAACCTGACAATGGCCTAATACAAGTAATATATCTTATTTCAACATATTCTTCTAGATATTTTACCTAATAAGATGTTTAAGGTTAAATAACATGATTGAGGTAAAATATCTTACAAAAATATCTGGGGGAAAAATGAATTACCTGTCTTAATTTTGCTTATGTTGACCTAAAAAAGCCTTATCTGCCAATGACGTTAGATCATTTAGCAAAAAAAAAAAGTATATAATTTTATATACATTTATATATAATTATCACTCAATTTAAGATATTTAGTCTTGATTAGATGTAACTTTTTGCATTGTGCTGCTGGTTTTGGGAGTTTTTGTTGTTGTTTGGGGGGGGGGGGGGGGGGGGTGACAAATATAGGGACACAACTATTTGATTTATCTTTATAGTGGCTGACCTCACCCTGTGTGGAACGCAGCTAGTCATAGATGTGTTCTGAGTTGGTTTGTTTGATTGGTATTTCTCTGGCTGAGTGTTTCTCGGTTGTGTGTTAATGATGTTATTAAGGATCATGAATCAGCATCAGTCAGGTAGACAAGAGTGGAGAGGAGTCAGGGCATTAAAGATGGCTGTTAAAGAGATGGTGGGAGAGGGAGCCCCCTAATTACATTTACTCAGTCTAATCACACAATCGGGGACAATTGCACTGGTTTCATATCCTTCTCTGTTCAATTTGTTATCATAAACCTCACTAGATAAGAGAATCAACATGCAGAGTCTTACTACAGCGCAGAAGCTCTTAACACTAACCTGAAATATGTATACATTACTGCTATTCACCATCATTATGTCATTTTAGTTGGGAAGTTGTGCACAGTAGAGAGGGAAGCACACCATGGATGCCTAATTGCCTCTGATTAAATTTGTGCCTTATCAAATCTGTGGGAAACCAGCAGCTGAGCTAATCTAACCCTAATGAGGTTGTGTCTCATATTGTTTCTCATTGTTTCCCTGTTACTAGGAGACGGCTATGCATCGGGTCGTCATGACTACCCCCTGCCCTGAGCTCAACTGTCCAGAGTCCGAGCAAGTCAACCTCACCGACAGGTGCTGCAAAGTCTGCAGAGGTATGGGAAAATACACACTCCTGCCTATAAAGGCATTTCACTGTACTGTATTAAAACGTGAAACTCTATATCAGTGATTTCCAACCAGAGGTACTAGGACCCCTGGGGGTAGTTGGCTTAATAAAACTCATGAGACTATAGGAAATATTCAGTTGGTGGTACAGTAACCGAATAAGGTTGGGAACCACTGCTCTACAAAACAGATTACAAACCTAAAAAGAATCAGCAAATCATTACAGGAATCATTGCAACAACAAAAAAACACCTGGACTCAGTCTGAGAGGAGTGACCTGTGTGTAACCTCTGACCTCTGTGCCCTAGGTCATGATTTCTGTGCAGAGGGTCACGACTGTGTGGAGCACTCTGACTGTATTAACTTGGAGGCTGGGGCCCGCTGCAGCTGCAAGGATGGCTTCCGCCCGCTCAGAGATGACAACGCATACTGCGAAGGTACACAAAGGATTCTAGTAGAATAACACTAGAATTGATAAAACACCTTCGATTGAACTGTTTATCTCCAAGAGTGGCAGAATCTCTTTTCATTTTGTGAACTTAGGTCGAACTGCAAGGGCTTTGTGACAGCATCATTTTGGGGTTGCAAAAATTGAAAGAAAGTCTTCCAACACATTGAGAGATGACATACTGTTGGACAGACTGTCTGCTGTAATTTGTGTAGAGGTATTAGTCATAGGTACGGATTGTGCGTTCACGTGCTATTCGGAACTAGGACACTCTGAAATGTCCGACTTGCTAAGTGATTGTAGTTTATATACAGTATGTGCCGCGTTCAACCAGTTAGCAAGTCGGAAAGTGTCCGATCCAGGGACTTACTTTCACCGACAGTCAAATCACTGTATGCTTTTGTCTACTTTCGGTCAGTCTCTACTGTGTATTGACATGAACATACGCTCCCTAGCTGTGTTTGTCTCAAAGCCAAGAACGCATGATGAGCAGAGACCCTCATAAGTAGTGCTATTCATCATGAATGCGGGGAATATTCATTGCTGATTGCATGTCACACTGATGTTTCAGGCCATGGTGTTAACTCTAGTAAAACAAACGGGACCAATTACAGCCATCGACGGCTACTATATTATTCCCAGCTGATCTCTCGTTAAACCAAACTAAATTCACCCGCACGGCTGATCTCTCGTTAAACCAAACTAAATTCACCCGCACAGCTGATCTCTCGTTAAACCAAACTAAATTCACCCGCACAGCTGATCTCTCGTTAAACCAAACTAAATTCACCCGCACAGCTGATCTCTCGTTAAACCAAACTAAATTCACCCGCACAGCTGATCTCTCGTTAAACCATCAATACGCGCTAAATTCACCCGCACAGCTGATCTCTCGTTAAACCATCAATACGCGCTAAATTCACCCGCACGGCTGATCTCTCGTTAAACCAAACTAAATTCACCCGCACAGCTGATCTCTCGTTAAACCATCAATACGCGCTAAATTCACCCGCACAGCTGATCTCTCGTTAAACCAAACTAAATTCACCCGCACAGCTGATCTCTCGTTAAACCATCAATACGCGCTAAATTCACCCGCACAGCTGATCTCTCGTTAAACCATCAATACGCGCTAAATTCACCCGCACAGCTGATCTCTCGTTAAACCATCAATACGCGCTAAATTCACCCGCACAGCTGATCTCTCGTTAAACCATCAATACGCGCTAAATTCACCCGCACAGCTGATCTCTCGTTAAACCATCAATACGCGCTAAATTCACCCGCACAGCTGATCTCTCGTTAAACCATCAATACGCGCTAAATTCACCCGCACAGCTGATCTCTCGTTAAACCATCAATACGCGCTAAATTCACCCGCACAGCTGATCTCTCGTTAAACCATCAATACGCGCTAAATTCACCCGCACAGCTGATCTCTCGTTAAACCATCAATACGCGCTAAATTCACCCGCACAGCTGATCTCTCGTTAAACCATCAATACGCGCTAAATTCACCCGCACAGCTGATCTTATTTGCAACCATTATTGGTTGCCACATTATCGCTCCCTGAAAGATGATGTCGGCGTTAACTTAGTCTCGCGTGCTACCAAAGTCTTTCGAGATATTTTCACCCTCTTGTGGGTGTTATCATCAAAAACAACTTGGGACCTACTTTTTGAGAAGACTAAGGGCGGTTGATCTATTTGACAATCATCCTGTACAAATGAAATAAAGTATTTCCTCATTAGCTGTGGCAATGTACCGACACGTTGTATGAATGGAAAACTAATGCTGGTGTAGCTCATGTTATTTTATTTGTTTTCAATTCATGTAATCCATTAAATGCAACTGTCTTATCAAGATAAAATATCCCAGGACTATTTGAAATGTGTAACTAAATCAAGTCGATTGAGTTTTATAATCTGTATTTTTTTAATCAAATGAAAAATGCAGGCTAATAGTTATTTCAAATGAATATATGATATTATTTAGCCATTAAAGGTGAAACGTTTGAATGAATAAGACCTATTACGTCTATATTCTTATACTCAAATGCGATTTTGTTTACATTCATCAGCCTTACGGTGCTCCTGATAGGTCGATATTTCACTGGGGGCGGGAGTAAAGAGCAGACGCAGCTGTCTGGTATCATAATCACTTGACACGGAAACAACGAGAGATCAAATGATCTGCGGGGGTTTTTTATCATGGGTTTTTGGTTGCAAGCAAGTCTGCTTTAACACACTAGTGCATGTAATCTCCCTGTTATTAGCGTTTGAAGAAATCCAGCTGTAATGCGTAGCACATCGCTACATTCCGCCTGTTGGTTGCCATACACCCAATGCGTTTGATCTTTTCATGATTGTTTTCTTATATAACAGATGCTGATATGTTTTATACTCTATGGCGATTTGGCCCTCCACTTTTGAAGATTGGAAAATGTGTCAATACTTCAAGGACATTTAATCACATGAACTGCCTACTAAAATACATGCAAATAAACATTATATAAACAAACTGTGAATATAGATGTCTTCGCCGGCCCTTCCCTTCCTCAGTGGAAATTCTCACATACGTCTTTGCTTCTTACTCTACGGAATCTTCCTGGGATGATCAGAGTGAAGTGACTTCTCCATCTGCGGTGCTGTAAAATCTACAATGTTCACCCAACTCATAGTAATACATGTGGGGTTCCGGGAGCTAAATCTATGGATGACGTTGATGACAAGCGCAAATAAGCCATCAAATCTCGACTCCATATCCCTTTCATCCTCGTTGCTTCACTCCGTGCCTGTATGCATACATGCCCCACTTTTACCAAGCTGATGAATTCCCTCCAACTTCTCTCTTCTGTCACCTTCACCAGCATCAGTGCGATGTCTTTGGTTACATGTTCATTGGCTCTAATAACCAGGAGGGGAAAGGCATGTGTTAAGAAGATAACAGCCATTCCTGACCTCCTCTCAGTCTGTTTTAACATGCTAAATATGATCAGTTGGTCAGGTAATTATAATGTCTCAGGGAATTTGCATAATTGAAGATGCTATCAGCCCCCTGTCTCCAATTAATGGAGTATAAAGGTCTCTGGGCTACAGGTTAAGCTCCTGCCGCATGGCACCACCTCCACCTCAACTCACCACCTAAACTCACCACCTCCACCTCAACTCACCACCTCCACCTCAACTCACCACCTCCACCTCAACTCACCACCTAAACTCCCCACCTCCACCTCAACTCACCACCTAAACTTACCACCTCCACCTCAACTCACCACCTAAACTCACCACCTCCACCTCAACTCACCACCTCCACCTCAACTCACCACCTCCACCTCAACTCACCACCTAAACTCACCACCTCCACCTCAACTCACCACCTAAACTCACCACCTAAACTCACCACCTCCACCTCAACTCACCACCTCCACCTCAACTCACCACCTCCACCTCAACTCACCATCTAAACTCACCACCTCCACTTCAACTCACCATCTAAACTCACCACCTCCACCTCAACTCACCACCTAAACTCACCCCCTCCACCTCCACTCACCACCTTAACTCACCACCTCCACCTCAACTCACCACCTAAACTCACCACCTCCACCTCAACTCACCACATTCACCTCAACTCACCACCTAAACTCACCACCTCCACCTCAACTCACCACCTCAACTCACCACCTAAACTCACCACCTCAACTCACCACCTAAACTCACCACCTCAACTCACCACCTAAACTCACCACCTCCACCTCCCTCCGCTGCGTACTGGCTGCACCACTTCTCAAGCCAGCAGAGACTGGTGCTTTTGCCCACTCTAAGTTGGAGGGAAGAAGTTTGGTAAATACTTGTAAATCTAGGAGGAAGACGTGTCCAAGTTCCTGTACACCCAGGGTAAACGTGAAGGTCGAAGTTGTGGGCCTATTTCAATATAGGATTTGGCTCTATTTCACTTACTTGTAGTTGCATCCAGTATCCCCTGAGAGAAGATGCTGAAACACCCAACAGCAGTATTGTGACATGTTTGGAAATGAATAAGATCTGTAGTTGTTTCAATGCCAGCCATTCCATTCAACACAGTGGTGGTTAGAACCAGACTCATCTCGAGAGCGACCCAGGTCCCTGTATGAAATTGGATGGGGGTGTGAAGAGGGTTACTTCTGAAACTGCGGAGGGACAAAATTGACTCAATTTTCTGATGTTCTCACAAAAGCAATTGATTTTTTTTGAGGGGCTTCTGGAAATCATTTACACTATGAGTATTGTGCCCTGCAAAAAGAATCGGAACCGCCAACATAGTTGTTTTGAGGATCACACAAGTGTCTGAGAGAATGTTGGTGTTCCTATAATAGTCGGGACAAAGGTAGCTACACCATTTTGCTGTTGAGGGTTGGTATGCGTCAGTATACAGATGGAATAGCTGTTTGTCAGCCTCAGTATCAGACCACAGAAGACATGAGATGGATTCCAATAGACAGGCTCATGTGCTACACACAATATACATAATGTACACAATATACATAATGTACACAATATACATAATGTACACAATATACATAATGTAAATAAAGTACGCCGTGTACACGTACAATTCCCTTCAGCCATCTGGTTGGCATCAGATCGGTGTGGTATCTCAGGAAAATAAATACACTGGCTCTTTAAAACAGTCCTAGGTCACTGATGTGCTGAACATAGCCTATGAGATCACTCCTGTGTAAATGTTTCATAGAAGCAGTGGTAGCAGAGCCTCAGGGGGAGACTCTCCTCTCCCAGCCTCTCTCTGCTCATAGAGTGCTGTTCTCTCAGACAGAAAAGCACAGGGCCCCATCCCCTCAGAAGGCAGTCATGTAGAAGGCGTATTTTCCAACACAGATCCATGTGATGGGTAGTGTATTAAACATCTCTATTAGAGTGAAAGCCAAGCTGCTGTGGCCAAGTGACAGACTGTGATTGGCTCTAGATTGAGTCATCTGTAAAGCGCCCAAGGTTGAAGCTAATATTAGTACTCTAGTACCACAGGAGAAAAGGGACGGAGCAGCTCGCATTGTTTTCTTATACTCAAATAATTGTTTTCATATTATTTTCTGGCGTATCTGAAAATGAGTATAGTGTCTCTTTTCTTCAAAGACCTCCTTTATTCAGATGATTCACTCACACAGGCTTATTTACACCATTTTGTCCCGAGATCAAAAGGACATCGTTCTAAATGCTTCTCCGTTTTGACTATTGCTATTTGCACATTGGTGGCATTCAAATGCAAACCAAAACACATTGGTTCAACTGGTGTATGTTTTGCATGCATATCATTGCATTGGTGGAGTGGCATGGGGTAGTAGAGTCGGGCGCTTGCAGGGGTTGCACACATGGGCACATTTTTAGGCTGGGGTCTGGGGGAAAAAGTGGCCTTTTTATAAACGAATTCCATGCAATTCTAAGTCATTTTACTTGACTGGAGACTTCGGCAGAATCTTTTTTAATATCGCACAAATGATCGAAATGACAGGCTACTTTGACACCGACAAACTGAGCTCCCGAGGTCAATTAAAATGACCTTGTCTTGAATCCATCAATAGTGTAGGCCAGGTGTGTGGAGACACATATATTATACAATATGAGGAGGAAATTATAGTCTTAAAAAAGCTTTGCCGTTTCACTGACTCACCCAATGATCTGCAGCTCCCTCACCGTTGATGGCCGATGCGCTCATGCCAAAAGCCTATCTCTTGTTTTACTGTCTAAAACCATGCCGTTCACTCAATAGGCCTATTTGGAAGTTGATACAATATTTTGATAGCCTACAGACAGATTAGAGTCTTCTCTTTTCAGCAGGAGCCATTTGCTTTCCAACCAGTGTTTTCCCTCGATTTTATCTGAAAAAATTGCGAAAGGCTTGTTCACTGATAGATTTGCTGTGTGCTCTCGACTATACGCTATGCTTTGTGATTGGGCCACACACAATCCACAGCTAGGCAATTTTTTTTTGTTAAGCTATTGATCCTCTGTGGTTAAATTATAGGCCTAGTACTATTCTGAATTATTTCATTTATTTCTGAACAGACAATAGTACTGTAATTCTATAACTTCGTCAAATACATTTCAACTCATCTGGGATGCTGCAGCACCTCCAGCATCCTTCCAGCAGCTCTGATTCTATAAGGAAATAAATGATGAAGAGCAACACTGGAGAGATGAGAGTTGCAGGCTCATGTCTATCAGATCAGAGAGAGATCATAGACAGTGAATCTCATTCTAGTTATGTGAGATACAGGCGCACTTCTCTCTCACCACAGCAACGGCCACACGTTGGTCTCTAGGCTACAATGTTGCGGAAACCATAAACCTGGGCTGGCCCAACCCGAATCAATACTTAGAATATCAGGCGTGGCTGAAAAGCTAGGTTTTCACATTAGACAGGAGAATTACAGAGGAGGCAACTCGAATTAACTCTGATTGCTTTAGTTATAATGTTAACATTGCAAACAGGGACAATTAATTTTCATGCCATGAGAGCTACCGGAGACAAAACAGGCCGAAACTGAGAAGTGACGGATTAAATTAAGCACTGGTTGAATCCCATCCAGTGATAACTAGGTAGCCTGTGGCATGTTGATGTTTGTTGTAATGTCACAAGATGGAGGGGGGCTAATTGGCATTTACCAAAGGGCATCCTACTAGGCACAGGCGCCAATTAAACGTATTTTCAAAGTTGATTCAACGTAATTTCATTGAAACGTGGAAACAACATTGATTCAACCAGTGTATACCCAGTGGGATGGCTCATCCCACATCACAATCACTGCTGGGATGAGCCTGAGGTCTGACACAAACACACACACACACACACACACACACACACACACACACACACACACACACACACACACACCACTATCCCGAACCCGCTGTGTGCCAGCAACACCAAACACTCTCTGTGTGTGAGCGTGCAAACACCACAAGAGCAGACAAAAACCCTGCCGTGCTGAAAACCAGGCCAGTGTGGAAATAGCAACAGTACACGACAACAACAGCGCTCCTATCCCTCAAAAATCACCAGGCAGAGACACTGTTTGTCAGCATTACCTAGCGCTACTAGCACCTTATTCATTGGTTAGACCTCTGCCCCTTCTCTGGGACCCAAAGAGAAGGATGACAGATGATGGTGGGGATTCATTGATTCATGCAAAGAGGCAAATCTCCTCAAGATTAATGCGTGTCAGGAAGGAGAGTAAGCCCACTCACTCCGTCAGCCAAATGTCATCATCATTTCCTAACATCCCACTGGTCACAGATAGTTTTGATTTACATTTGGTTGAGTTGTCAACGAATGTGAATCCAACAAAAACAATGACTATGTACAGTGCCTTGCGAAAGTATTCGGCCCCCTTGAACTTTGCGTCCTTTTGCCACATTTCAGGCTTCAAACATAAAGATATAAAACTGTATTTTTTTGTGAAGAATCAACAAGTGGGACACAATCATGAAGTGGAACGACATTTATTGGATATTTCAAACTTTTTTAACAAATCAAAAACTAAAAAATTGGGCGTGCAAAATTATTCAGCCCCCTTAAGTTAATACTTTGTAGCGCCACCTTTTGCTGCGATTACAGCTGTAAGTCGCTTGGGGTATGTCTCTATCAGTTTTGCACATCGAGAGACTGAAATTTTTTCCCATTCCTCCTTGCAAAACAGCTCGAGCTCAGTGAGGTTGGATGGAGAGCATTTGTGAACAGCAGTTTTCAGTTCTTTCCACAGATTCTCGATTGGATTCAGGTCTGGACTTTGACTTGGCCATTCTAACACCTGGATATGTTTATTTTTGAACCATTCCATTGTAGATTTTGCTTTATGTTTTGGATCATTGTCTTGTTGGAAGACAAATCTCCGTCCCAGTCTCAGGTCTTTTGCAGACTCCATCAGGTTTGCTTCCAGAATGGTCCTGTATTTGGCTCCATCCGTCTTCCCATCAATTTTAACCATCTTCCCTGTCCCTGCTGAAGAAAAGCAGGCCCAAACCATGATGCTGCCACCACCATGTTTGACAGTGGGGATGGTGTGTTCAGGGTGATGACATGTGTTGCTTTTACGCCAAACATAACGTCTTGCATTGTTGCCAAAAAGTTCCATTTTGGTTTCATCTGACCAGAGCACCTTCTTCCACATGTTTGGTGTGTCTCCCAGGTGGCTTGTGGCAAACTTTAAACAACACTTTTTATGGATATCTTTAAGAAATGGCTTTCTTCTTGCCGCTCTTCCATAAAGGCCAGATTTGTGCAATATACGACTGATTGTTGTCCTATGGACAGAGTCTCCTACCTCAGCTGTAGATCTCTGCAGTTCATCCAGAGTGATCATGGGCCTCTTGGCTGCATCTCTGATCAGTCTTCTCCTTGTATGAGCTGAAAGTTTAGAGGGACGGCCAGGTCTTGGTAGATTTGCAGTGGTCTGATACTCCTTCCATTTCAATATTATCGCTTGCACAGTGCTCCTTGGGATGTTTAAAGCTTGGGAAATCTTTTTGTATCCAAATCCGGCTTTAAACTTCTTCACAACAGTATCTCGGACCTGCCTGGTGTGTTCCTTGTTCTTCATGATGCTCTCTGCGCTTTTAACGGACCTCTGAGACTATCACAGTGCAGGTGCATTTATACGGAGACTTGATTACACACAGGTGGATTGTATTTATCATCATTAGTCATTTAGGTCAACATTGGATCATTCAGAGATCCTCACTGAACTTCTGGAGAGAGTTTTCTGCACTGAAAGTAAAGGGGCTGAATAATTTTGTACGCCCAATTTTTCAGTTTTTGATTTGTTAAAAAAGTTTGAAATATCCAATAAATGTCGTTCCACTTCATGATTGTGTCCCACTTGTTGTTGATTCTTCACAAAAAAATACAGTTTTATATCTTTATGTTTGAAGCCTGAAATGTGGCAAAAGGTTGCAAAGTTCAAGGGGGCCGAATACTTTCGCAAGGCACTGTATTTAGGTTAAAGTGTGGGTGACAAAAAGACTCAATTATCTTACGTTGCTGACGTTTTGCAAGTCCAATCCATTTCCCACATTGATTCACCGTCATCACATAGGATTTCTGTTGTTGAAATGACGTGGAAACAATGTTCATTCAACCAGTTTTTGCCTAGGGGGATGTTTGATAGCCTAAGCAAGGAGTTTATTCCATAAAACACATTAGCATCAATCTAGCTTGTTGTGGCACACACACACACACACACACACACACACACACACACACACACACACACACACACACACACACACACACACACACACACACACACTGCATTCCTCATTGTCTGGTGAGTTTGTTCATACCAGTCCATTATTCTAAACTCAGGTACTGTACTGGGCTAATTCCTCTCACTTCATTTGCCCTGTGATTTATCACTTGTGGTTATTGCCCTGCTAAAAAGACAATGCCTCTGCTTTTTAAGAGGAAACGGATCTGTTGTTGCATCCTAATGTGCTTCTTTTCAATCCATTGTGTTAATTGTCTCGCTTCCCAAAACAGTTTGAGGCTTTTCCATGTTTGTTTTGGTCTTTTTAAAAGATCACTCATTGAGGAAATAATTACCTGGTGTTTGGAAGAGATGAAGAGATGTTGAGCACCACATTTTCTTGTCTCTTGCCCATTAAAACACAAGCAGCAAAGCATATCATCCCCCTACCAATGTTTAGGTAATTGTTCTGAAGAGATAGTAATGGCCTCCTAGATGTTTTACTGAGAGGCCCGTTTGGGTAGAGTGAATAAAACATGTAGTTTGGAAATAATCGGAGGCTCTGGGGATTTTAACAATAAAGAAACAAGCGGATTAAAAAATTGTTCACTCCTTTATCAATTACAGCAGGAGACTTTGCTAAATAAAGAAATTGGAGTTACATTGACTCTCCCTCCTACTGTTGAGGCAATAGTATCACAATAAGTGGGGTACTGCCTAGACATATTGAGCACCTTTTTTGTTATCATAATACATAGAATCGTTAGGAACATAATACATACAGTAAGCACGTAGTGAATTGTCTGAAAGACAGAAATGTCTACTTAAAATCTCTCCAAACAGAGAAGCCTGTCTATATACTCCGTTCACAGTCGAGGGCTAGCTAACTGTGCTGTGGTGAATTTCATTGAGTTGCTTTACTGCTCAGTCTGTTGAGACACACAGCCGTTGTCTTTCCTCTGACTACTAGCCCTGCCGTGGTGGGGGACTCTGGGAACTGTGTGAGAATATCAGCAAACAATCTGGCAGCCCATTTCAGTAGCAGTAGCAGAGATTTTACATCAACTGTTTGAGTAAATGAGCCCAGGCAGCAGAGAGAGGCTGTTGGCAGCATGGGGTGGTCTGGGAGTCTTTGTCGGCCCTCCAACAGGGACGCCACTGTTATCTCCTGACTCCCAGACTTCCACACAGCAGTATGGTTCACAGATAGGAGGCCGCTCCACATTAGGAATCCACAGGGGCGTTTTATGGCTCTGGAATGACCGGGATGTGCAACAACTGGAATATGATTTCTATCTGAATTGATATGACTGAGTCTACACATTATGTTTTAATGTAATGACAAATAATCTACTCCGGCTATTGAGTTGAAATGATACTGATTACAATTATGTTTCGTATTCTTATCTTTTCTTATTTTTTTATTGTTGTTGCATTGTCGCGAAGGAACCTGCCAGTAAGCATTTGCTTGAACAGTGTATGCCATATGTATCCTGTACATACGAGTATATAAGACTGTCCTCTTAAACAAATGAACCTCTGACTCATCTACGTATGACTGTGATGGATTCAGCCTTTGTAGAGAGGGGGGGGGGGGGGGGTGAGATAAACGAAAGTCATTCTCTGCCCATCCATCCAGCGTGCCAATGACTTGATCCAGATCGTTCCATTGAGAGATAAAAGCCGCCGGTGACTCTGCCATTCTTTTAGGGTGGCACATTGCATGTCGCTGTAGTGACAGGCCAATCAAGGAAATGGACTGGACTAATGGAGATGGAGATTGTTCATGCTCCCTTGCTGGCCGCTTGGCCAGCGAGCCCCGTCGTCCACTACGCAGACACGTTCCAACATATTGTTTCATTGTGCGTTATGCGTGTCAAACGGGGGGGGAAGACGAATGACGTCCTACAGTTAATAGGCTCTAAATCAAAGCCGCCGCATAGACAGCCAATCGCAAGCCCGAACAAGTGTCACCTAGGGCCCCCGCTCAAGGTTACCGCCCGCTATAGCTGCCCGCTGTGGAGAAACAGTCCGTACCTCTCTCTCTCCACCCGCCCCCCACTCATCTCACTCTCCATCCCCCTCTCACAGCCAGTAACATGGTTCATTTAGTGAAGACCAACTCATTTAGTGGGCGACGTGTTCAATAATTGGTGGGATTCATTGTGTTTTATCTGGTATTCAGTGGATGGTTGAATAGAAGGAATGATCAAGAGCTGGGGGCAAAGCAGAGTGTCAAGTAGAGTGGATTTGAATACAGCACAGCCAGAGATGGTGTATGCTGTGGTGGTTGGAAGAGGCAACCAAGGACATGTAAGCGGGTG
This sequence comes from Oncorhynchus mykiss, assembly GCF_013265735.2. Lineage (NCBI taxonomy): Eukaryota > Metazoa > Chordata > Actinopteri > Salmoniformes > Salmonidae > Oncorhynchus > Oncorhynchus mykiss. The sequence continues at coordinate 64,033,884 of NC_048566.1, forward strand.
AATGAGATGCATATACAATGCATTTTCATATCAAATGATGATGTTTTCAAATATGGTTGGCAAGGAAGCATAGAGTGAGTAGCCTAAGGTGCACATGTGTTTAACTACAGAGTGAATAAATTACTTCAGGTCAAGGACCTCTATCTCAACTCCAGTTGGGTTTTCACAGTTGGTCTATTTACATTTGGCGTATTGCAATCTACAGCAGCACTGCCATATTAATACAGTTGAGCTCTGTTTGCATTGCACTACGTTGCATCACCATGTGAACGTCTGTTTAGCCCCGTCAGTTTCATGGAGATACAGCGTCTCGTGTAAGATGCTTTCAACTTGGCTGTTTCTTTGTGGACCACGAAGAGTTGCTGTTACTAAAGGTTAGCAGCTAATGGGATTATGAATAAATGAATAAAATATTGAATCTACTGCCTTGTGGAGTGTCATGATGCATAAGTAAAAGATATATAGAGTTTTGGGAGGTTGGACCAAATGGGAATTGACTACCTGACTACCCCATTAAACACAGTACGTAAACCACAGTAAGAGTAAAGGATGTTCTTCTTTGAGTACATGGAACATCTACAGTAGAACCATAGCTGCCTCCAGTGTTTCCCTCTCCTCCCCCTTATTTCCCCCAGGGTCTCCACTGATAAAGATAAACTATCCATGGGCTCTCCCTGTCTCCCTCTATGAGGCGTTAAGGCTGAACTGGGGTCTGAACTAGGTCTTTAGTGGAGCCCCAGTTAGAGGAGCCTAGTGTTGACCATGCGTGACCTGCTCACCCCGTTCTCCCTCTCTCACTGTAGATATCGACGAGTGTGCGGAGGGGAAACACTACTGCAGGGAGAACACCGTGTGTGTCAACACCCCCGGATCCTTCATGTGCATCTGTCACAGGGGATACATCAGGATCGATGACTACTCCTGCACAGGTGAGTTCTTTCTTCTGGCAGACTGTCTTATAGCTGCTACCAGAAACCCATACTGTACTTGTTTCATGTTTATGGCTTCACACTAAACTGTTGAAAGCGGCATTGGGAGGGAGTGTGTGTGTGTGTGTGTGTGTGTGTGTGTGTGTGTGTGTGTGTGTGTGTGTGTGTGTGTGTGTGTGTGTGTGTGTGTGTGTTTGCGTGTGTGTGTTTGCGTGTGTGTGTGTGCGCGGGTTTGTTTGCGTGTGACCTGCAGAACATATCATGTGAGAAACACTTTAAACACTGCATAGCCAAGGAACGCTATCAGTGACGGAATCTGTTGCCTCAGTAGGCTACAGTAATTATGCATAGCTCATTAATTTAATGCTCATGTATAGAAATTAATGTCAGGGTTTGAGTCGCTCCTATTGGATTTGGTCCGATTACCGCAAGCCACATGAGAGTCATATGCACACAAATCAAAAAGGAATGTTTGTAATTCTGTCCACTTTGCTGCTTTATAGTGTGGTAGAATTAGTTGGCATTAGCCCGGGCCGGTGCATCTTAGATGAATACTGGTATGAATTAGTATTGATTTTGGGAAGCTATTGGCTGCGTTTGCTCTGTGCTGATTACAAAGCAGATTGCTGAATACATTGCGTAATGTAATAACTGAATGGTTGAGAAACGCCGCAATTACACCATTCAATTCCAATGGTAGATTGAGCGAGAACTCAGCATTAATGTGCATCTGACCATGATTATACTGACAAAATCTACAATTATCTTTGTGTTCATTCCGCCTATTTTGTCGGCTTTTCTCTTGTTATGTCGTATATAGAGTTGATAACAATGTCATGATTCGCTGTTAAAAATGCTCCAAGTGTGGTTCATTTGTGCGGTTTACTTTTGTCCTCTGAAAGTTCTAGAAGGAGTTAAAAGTGCATGGCCTTTTGCTGTGTTAGGCCAGATTTACTAAGTTTGCACACAGTGTTTTTCTATTGTTGTGACTTAGATGAAGATCAGATCAAATTTGATGACCAATTTATGCAGAAATTCAGGTAATTCCAAAGGGTTCACTTACTTTTTCTTGCCACTGTAGGTACAGTATGGGGTGTGGTCGTCATGATTTCTGGGAGTTGCTTACAGTGTGCGTTACGAGGCTAAGTAGATCCCTGTGTGTGCCATCTCTGAAGAGGAGGCCGCACAACACATTCCTTCTCCATCTGTAATTAAAAAAAGCAATTTGCACTAATGCACACTAACTCAGCAAGGAGGAGAGGAGGCAGAGAGAGAAGAGAAGGAAGGAGGCAGAATGCGAGGAGCTGCCTGCCTGGGTTGAGACATGCCAGAGAGAAGGGCTGGTCCTAAATGGCACCGTATTCTCTTTATAATGTGCTACTTTTTACTAGAGTACCGTAGTACCAATGGTGCCATTTGGGATGCAGAGAGAGAGGATTCAGGCCCGCTGCAGTGCTGCTTCCCTCCCCCCAGCCACCCCTCCCCGCTGAGCTTCTGGGTTTGACTGAAGCAGTAAGAGTCTAAGTCCCACCAAGACAATGCAACAACACGGCAGAGTTTTTACATTTCCTGCCTGCCATCTATCCATACCTCTGGTGAGTTTTTCCCTCGTCAATGGGAATGGGAATGAGAAGAGGATATGTTAATAGGGGGTTTGAGGCTGTCTGTGTATTTCAGAAATGTTTCAGAAGGAATAATCAGGAGAATTCTCACTCATCTTTTGTTCTCTGATTTATTCAGTGAAGAAGAGACACACCTTGCCTACTCAGTCTTTTTCCATGTGTTTTCCTTAGACACACCCGGAATTTATATTCCACTCACAGTTATATTTCTATGTATCTATGAGCCGGATGCAAATGTTATTGTCTAAGTAATATGTCTCCTCTTCTGCAACCCATTTGTTTCACCGATTTACAAGGATGATTAATACCATAGCCCAGTGGATATATTTTTGTGACTATGTATTACACATAGATTCTTATTAAAATGCCTTCAAGTCAAAATTCAGTTGTGCATTTCCCTATAAAAGCCAATTTCATGATTAAACTGAGGCGTATTCAGGGGGGCTGATGTAATGACTTTCTGCCTACTACAGTAAAGTTATTGTCGTAATCTCTCTGAGTTATTGGACTATCAGTGTACATTCACAATCATTGCCTCAGTGCATGATATAGAATTGTTCATATAGAGCTACTCTCCACCTCTTATTCCAATATTAAAAAGATGAATTATGGTTCAATTGGACTTAATTCAAAACGTGTCCGAGGACCCATATGTGTCTAAATCAAATCAAACTGACATTTGATAACGTTAGAGAACATACACAAAAGGCACTCCATCCTACAATAGATTCATGTTTAGATCCAGAGTAGGCTATCTCCCCCATTCCTGTTGTTCAGGGATATATATGAGATAGGGTTGTGCTCTAAGCTAGCCAGAGGGTTCTGTTCGTTATTAATGGCAATCAAACATCTGTTTCTGTTTGAACAAGGTCCATAGGTAATGGGCTATTCCCCAAGTGGCTTAGAAAATAAATATAGCACCAGCTCAACAAAACACTAAACTAACCATATATCTCCCACGTCCATTATAATAACTCATTTGGATGAAGTATGAGGATCTTTCTTATTCTCCATGGATTTTTAGCAATTAATAGATTGCACACTCAGCATAAATAATGTACAAGTTGCCTAACGACACCCTTATTTCTCCATAAGTGCATGTATCTATACTAGTGTAACTATACTAGTCCGCACATTGAGAAAGAAAATATTACAGTTACACATACAGGTATAGTGAGTAAGAAAGACGACACTTGTTTAATTTAGTTACTCTACAATTTTAACAGTAATTCTGGAATAACATTTTACTACAGTGGGATGAATCAGGGTCACACAGAGTGTGTCTTGGTAGTCTTAAACAAATCTACTTTGAAAGAAAAGTATACACCTTACACACATTGTTATGGGCTTAAAAAAAAAAGAAGGCATCCGTACTGTCACATATAGAGATGAAATGTATTCAATTTTGAGCTTGAATCTGAATATTACACTGACATAGAAACACCATATTTTTGGGGTACAAAATAAATACATGTTTATTAATTATGAAATTATGAAAAATATGAATAACATTCCACCCATGAGGCCACTAGAGGGCGATTTGATCATTTGACTGCAGGAAAGGCTAAACTGCCTACAAGGCTAAACCCAGGAGATGTTCTACAGTAACAGCATAAGGTTCTGGGTTCACATGTCCCTGGGTCTTTGGAGCCAGTGGGTTGAAGTGGACATTATATTTACATAATACACCCTGCAGTGAAGGAGGTCACTATTTAAATTCCCAGCCGGCGACAGACTCACTCCGCAGCCACACTAACTTCATGTTCTTCTCCAAATGAAATATGTATTACCAAAGCCTCAACACAACCCCTTTCCTCCAAGTCCAATAGAACCATGAAAGAAAGGAGCATCCAACGTTCCCCTGCTCTTTGACTAGCATTTTACCCTTGATGTTGAAGGTCAAGATAGCCCTTCTCTCTTCCTCCCTCCCCAAAGTGCCTGGAGCGTGCCCCTCGCTCCTAAAGATTAGTGGCTTATCCATGAAAGGTGGCAGATTGGCTGTGTGCTGCGGCCTTTGAATGTTATTAGAGTGCTGCTGTCCTGAGTTGTGTGTGGAGGGGTGTGAGGGGTGTGTATGTGCCCCCACTCTAATCCTATGATAACCAGACCAGCTCTGGCCTCAAAGCTAGAAGAAAGGGAGGGAGGGAATGAGAAAAGGAGGGCGGCGGGGGGATGGAGGAAGGGCGGAGGTGGGGATCGGTGGGCAGCGAAGATTAGAGAGGATGACATCCACTGTGTGAAGTCAAAGGGCCTGGCAGAGGATTATGGGGAAATAGTGTGCCTTGGCCCCTGTCTCTCTTCCCTGTCCTTTCACGCTTTGTTCACAATCTATTCCATCTCAGATAGTGAATCTAATGATGAATTTGATACTCTCTCAAATATGGAAAACAAATGAACACTGTTTCAACACAGCCTTCACATTTAGACATGTTATTATGATGTGCCTGTCAAGGCCCCAGAATATCTACATTTTGCATAAAGATCAATGAGTCTCTCGCAGAGTTGTCCACGGGTTTGTAAGTATCTCGATTAACTGTTACATTGACTTTTTTTCCCCACGGTTTTCCCACGGCCTGATGCAGTTTTAGAGACCGTGTGTCAGTCAGTTTGTTGGACAAAGGCTGAGTAGGCTCCGGGCTGGGCTGGGCTGAGGCTCTAGTCAGCCAGCCAGCCAGTGTGCTGTAGCAGCAGGAGATGGAGAAGAGGACAGCAGCACGCTACCAAGGGATCCCTGGTGACAGCCTGTAAATAATTGATTGTTTATCTGTCTGCAGCATGAGCAGCACAAGTCAGGAAGAAAAACCTTACACAGAGACACACACACACACACACCTGGTCTGCCAATCCCTCTGTCCTGACGATTCAGAGTGATGGCACGCTGCTCTACTGGGCCCGGCAGGCATAGACAGATGTGACCTTGGGCAAATCTCCTCTCTCTTTTTACTCCCCTCTTATATTACAGTTTTATATGCTGCCTGTCTCGGTGGGGACTCAGACCAGGGATGCATCCCAAATGGCACCCTACTCCCTTTATAGTACACTCCTTTTGACCAGGGTAAATGTACAAATAGTGTGCTATATGGGGAATAGGGTGTCATTTGGGAGTCACCACAGGCAGGTTTTAATTCAGGACATCAGCAGGTGTGATACAGTGCAACAGCAGGACCAGTCTTCCTCCACGTCCTTCACTCTGTCATATATACATCATATGCTCAAAGGAGGAGCTCATCACCATGTCACTTTCAATTTGTTTGAGCCCGATACTGTTCAGGAGATGTAATGGATGGGATGATGACAATGAAATGGATGGAGCTCAGGTCTCTCCCGTGGCACGCATTCTGACTCACATCCCATCCATCCTTCTCACATACAAGACGTTCAAGTTTGAGGGTCCTGCATTTGTTGGGTTAGCTGTATAGTACAATTGTAGAAGTCTGTCGTATATGGAAACATTTAGATGAAAGGTTAGGACACAACAGTTCACCTGGCACAAGACTGAATTCAAACATTACACTTGATTTTATGTGCATTTTACATTTGCTGTATTTTTCGCTGCGTTTGTTGAAAGCAAAATATGAAAATACTCTGGCTACATTCAGTAATACGATAAGACTGTTCCTGGAGAATGTGGGGTAGGTGCAACATAGGGACTGTACGTTATTTATAATGAGGGTTACCTGGAGAAAATCGGACCTTTGAAATGAAAATGGATGGCCATCCCTTCAGTAAAATGTATTTTTACCAGAACCTCCCTGAACGCTTGAAGGAAAAAAGTGACCCTCCCCTATACCTAAAATAATAATTAAAACATAGTGGATAGAAGAGAACGTGCCCACTGTTTACCCACCTAGCACAGACCAGAGCCTTAGATATACCGTTTTAAAAACAGCTCTTCATTTTGTCAGCATTACATGGCAAAGTAAACAGAAGGTTGTGGATACGCAGACCACCCTGTCCATGGTAAGGGTGAAAATATCTCCATTATCTATCATCTTATTTGCAGCCTGAGAAAAAAAATTAGCCTTTTATGAACGCATTTCATCAAATTCTACGTAATTATCATAACTGGAGACAAGTATTAATAGTATTAATTAACGTATTAATTTCTATACGGGCTATTGTAGTCTTAAACAAATCTACCTTGAAACAAAAGTATACAATCCTATGATAACCAGACCAGCTCAGGCCTCAAAGGGCAAAAATGGGCAGAAAAAGACACCTGTACCATGTCAGATATAGAGTTGAAATGTATAATATTTTGAGTTTGCATCCCAATATTATACTTTATAGGCTACCTGGCTACTTTGTTTACTTAGCAGCCAGATATCGGGTAGGCCTACACTGAGTGTACAAAACATTAGGAACCCCTTCCTAATATTGAGTTGCACACCCTTTGGCCCTCATAACAGCCTCAATTCGTCAGGGTATGGACCCTACAAGGTGTCAAGTGTTCCACAGTGATGCTGGCCCATGTTGACTCCATTGCTTCCCACAGTTGTGTCAAGTTTTCTGGATGTATGTTGGGTGTTGGACCATTCTCGATACACACGGAAAACTGTTGAGCGTGAAAAACCCAGCAGCGTTGCAGTTCTTGACACACATTCCTCCTTAGGCGACCTGGCTTGCTCCTGACTGATTGAGAGTTAAGTATGTTGTTTAATAGCCTTTGAAATTATTGAACGTCAGTTGATAGTGACCCGAATCACACATTACTTCTCAAGCAAAGTACATGTTTTTGTCTCCTCAGCTATAGAAGGTTGTAGCGCAGCCTCTGAATGGCAAAGAGACAAACTAATTAAATCCCACATGCGTCGGAGTCACGTCTTTCCTCTGCGTTATACGGGTTGTTTCTAGCATTGCAGACTAAAGCGTCGTCATAGATCGCTTCATATAAACCAGGTCCATTACATTTTTTCAAACTTGTAAGCTAACAAGGGGTAGCCTACGCTTTTAGACATTTTCTTTCACAAAAGCCACAATACCCTCGAAAACCCCTTCAATTTGAGCCCTGGTTTTAACGTAACACACCAAGCCCTTCACTGACATGGGAAATATTTAAGGAGTGCATGGTGACTGAAATAATTGGCTGATAAAATCTATGGATAGCAGACTGATTTTGTCTGTCAAACAGGTCGGCCCACCTCTTATTTCTTGAGTAGGAAGAAATAGACTCCAGTACAAAGTGCTCTTGTTGTTAGTAGCCTAAAGTCAAATTATGAATTTTTAAATGAATTAGGCCTTATCAAATTAGCCTACTTTCAGCACCTATGTGCTGTCCATCTCCATGGCTGCCACTTCATAGCTATGTAAATTACTTGAATATAACTTATTGTGAGGTCAATAACTCTGATAAAGAGATTCATTGTGGGTACCGAAACATTGTTTTTATTCAACTCTATTATAGCACTAGCAGGCTTACCGCAGGTCCTCATCTTCAGGCACTCCCTCTCAAACTTAATATATTTATTTTTTGGGGTGGGTGGGAAAAAGCCTTTTGTTCTGCCTAAAGAAGTGAGTCAAAGGGTTTATTTACATCAGCAAGAGCAGGGCTTATGATTGGGATAGCCTATCCATTGCAGTGTAATGTAGTGTAGTCTAGTTTTATATACACCATCCCAGCAGCGCAAAATCTCAAAGGAATGACATTTTCTTAAAAATATAACTTTGCCCTGTCCTTCTCCCCGAGCATGCTCTTCGTATAGCCCAGGTCTATAGTATAGGCTATGGATCATTTGATTGAGATCATACTAGACACACTTGATTGAGCGCCCATTGGAGCATCAGGGGTGAGGGGCAGCATCAGGCACACATGAAGATATAATGAGCAACTAATTCTCAAACACTGAGCAATATTACATTTAATCGATTACAAATTACATGACCCTCCCCTGGACAATTATTTTTGTTTGTTAATGAAATACCCTCTCCATGACGGAAATTGAAAAAGCATGACCCTCTCAATTTTCCTCCAGATAACAATTATGTACATTTCAACTGCTCCCTAAAATTAAAAAAATTACAAGAGTTTGAGTGAGAGGACTAACTGGTGTCTTCAAGTGGCCACACACCTCTCCAAAGTGTGCACAGTTCCTAAGTAATTTTCAATGCACTGTTATGACTTAAAGAAGAGTCTTCAACTAAGTTACGTTCCCCAGTAAGAAAGCCAAAAATGTCACTCAAACAAAAGGGTGAACTAACAAAGAGTCACTGACAACAGGCAAAATGAAACAGGTGGGGTTTTAGGAGGGGTTCTGAAAGACACTAATTGGGGTGTCCACTGAAAGTTGCATAGCAACAACAACTGGGACCTAAAAGACACCCACCATGGGCACCCATCAAATTTGCCCCTAAGAGCCAAACAAAAGAAAAACCCACACCAAACTTAGAGACAGGAAGCAAACTAAAAACAGGGACCGTTAGACAAAGGAATGCTTTTCTAGCAATCAACTAGGGAGCTAAAAGACTCCACATCTTTCAAGACAACTGGAACACTGGGCCAGCCACTCTTAAATATCACCTGGAAACACCTTCCAACTAACGGGACAAGCCAGCACAGGTGTAACACATACACATTTATTTTTTCTCTTCTAGCTGTGCCGTTGAGGAACTAGAGCACACTTGTAATTGTTTTGTTTGGAACACAGCGCTGCATCTCCGACATCAGACAATTACTGTTGTTGTTTACGTAAATGCAAAAACGGTCCATTATAAATCGCAATCTGGGTCAGGTGGGCATCATTTGAAAGCCTATTCTATTTCCAACATGACTAGCTAAGTTTTAAAATATGATGTTACAGTGTTAGGCTTTGTCGTGGTTATATCGTATTTCACAAATACCGGAGCATTGCACTGGAAAATTCACAATAGCTTTCACAATGTAATTGAGGAAAACAGATCCACATTTTGGTACGCATAGGAAGGAGCCATGAGTGCATTCAGCTGCGTGTGCCCTGGCAAACTTCCATCACAATTGACAAACACAGGCTTATTCTGTTACGAACAACCCAGGGTGTGACGCCATGTCATCTTGTAACTGTACATTAAACATAACGATTGCTGATTTCTTTAGATTTTCCCATGATGTCAAGCAAAGAGGCACTGAGTTTGAAGGTAGGCCTTGAAATACATCCACAGGTACACCTCCAATTGACTCAAATGATGTCAATTTGCCTGTCAGAAGCTTTTAAAGCCCCGACATAATTGTCTGGAATTTTCCAAGCTGTTTAAAGGCACAGTCAACTTGGCGTATGTAAACTTCTGACCCACTGGAATTGTGATACGGTGAATTATAAGTGAAATAATCTGTCTGTAAACAATAGTTGGAAAAATTACTTGTGTCATGCACAAAGTAGATGTCCTAACCAACTTGCCAAAATAATAGTTTGTCAACAAGAAATTTGTGGAGTGGTTGAAAAACCTAAGTGCATGTAAACTTCCGACTTCAGCTGTATATAGGGGTACGAGTGTAAAGGGCTACAAAATAAATGAATACTGTTCTTTATTCTCATTCTTTAGTAAGATTCATGAGAGCTAGTCTGTGCGTGAGCACAGGAGAGAAAGCTGAATGTGATATTTTAGTCCCCTGCCAGGCTTAGGATGGCCCAGAAATCCACTAACACAAGTGGAAAGAGGACAAAGTGTTACCCAGAGATAAGCAATACAATGTTATGTCCCATAGGTTTTCCTCTAGTATTATTGATAGATTTGATCAACTTTTTCTGGTTCTGTCATTTCACACTGCAGAGCAGACTCAATCAGGATTAGAACATTCTCTCTGCCAAAAGGAGATGGACAGTTGGACAACTAATGCCAGGTTTGCGTCCTTTGGGACCTAACTTTTTTGTGTCATTCTAGAGACTGAGTCATCTAAGTTTAGTTTTGTTCACGGAATAATGGTTCACATGAAGTTTCCAGTAGTTTTTGGAAAGTCACAATGCCAAAAAGTTTAGTAACCAACTGCCTTAAGTAGTATACAGTAAGCAAATACTTATCACGAAGAAGCAATTATAAAACCTCTGCAAAGCTCCACACAGAATAGATGTATTCCTGTGCCCGTGGTATAAAAATCTCACTGTGTGTTCATGGTCAGTTCGAGGGCATGCAGCAGAAATTGCTCGTTCAACTTTGCAATGTGAGTGAGGGAGGATAGATAGATTCCCGAGATAGGTTTGCGTGGGTGGGAGTCAGATACAGGGTTGTCTGCCTCTGTCTCCTGCTGTTAACATGTGATTGGTCTCTGGATAGAGGGGAAGTGTGAAGTTTTTGTTTTTGTCTCCAAGGTGCCGTTAAGGTGTGATTGGCCTCTACAAAATGTGACCGATCACCTCGATTCAATCTTATGTAGCCACATTTGAAATGGTGTTTTTAACATTGGATAAAAGTAGAGAATCAGAGCTAGACAATTGTATATCATACACAGCAATTGAGGAACAATGGGAAAGTAAATATACTTTGAAAGTTGATCAACTGGTAACCCCACTTTTGAGAAAATGGCCCTTGAATGTTTTGGTACACCTACTGGAAAGCTCTTCTTTGTCAACACCCATTCAGCATTGTTCACACCCTCTTAAGCCTTAGCCCCACCCATCTCTTTGGATTCACAGGTGAGGCTATGTGGTAAACACACGCTATATCAAATCAAATCTACGTTTATTTGTCACATGAACAGGATACAGAAGTTGTAAACAGTACAGTGAAGTGGTTACTTATATATTAGCAATATCAAAAACAGAAAGTATCCAGATAAAATATTTTATCATTATTAGATGACACTTACCCGACACACTTGTCTCTATTGATGGGTCATGTGAAGGAAATGCTATAACCACCCCCCAGCCACATCTACTAAGTGGATGGGTCACGAATGTCCAGACATGTACACATGTTCATGAAATATAATAGATGGCTGTAATCACCCCCAGACACACCTGACTAATTTGCTGGGTCATGTAATAATTCGGCCGAAGTGGAGTCTTTTGTTTAGACATGTCGCTAGCTAGCTAAACAATGAACCGTTATAATCCCAACTCATACTACTACCAATACAAACATTTTCATAGCTGTAGTATGAATCTGCAGGTAGCTAAAGCTAACAAACTAGGTTCAATGTTAGCTAGCTAACATTAGGCTATAACTAGCAAGGCAAATAGGTTTCTGATTTGAATAATATTACTACACAGATCATACACGTAATTTTAGCTAGCGAGCCAGCAAGCTAATGTTTGATAACCAACTAACAGTATGCTTTAACTTGCAATATAAATGACTTTCTGTCATAATTAAAAGCTTATGTCTGAAAATGTAGCTAGACTCTTACCCATATACATGGATGAATGCTTCATGGCAGACTGGCACCATTTAACTCTGTTTTGTTTCTAGGTACATCTTGTTTGGCCAGCATTGTGTCAAGTCACTCCAGTTCACACTGACCGTGTTCAGAAAGTAACTGATCTGTTGATAGAGCCTGCTAAATTCAGGGCATCAATGTTGTTGGGAAAATTAGCTAAACTTTTGTAGTTCTCGATGTCTAACGTTATATCTTTCAAAAACGTCACGGTAGAAAGGACTGTCAACACATACTGAACAGCTCACATTACAGACAGAAACATGGAACATGGAAGACCAATCCAAACTCATCTCCTGGCATGTCCAGCCCATCCATTATCTCAGCCAATCATTGCTAGCGGGAAGGTTCCTGTCTTTTCCTGTGGCTAAACCAACTAGCCTCGTAATTTAACAATTTGAATAGTTTTTATGGATGGAATACATGTTTGTTGTTAAGGCACATGAAAGTGCACATGTTCCAGAAGGCATTTATGCCAAAATTCATTTTTATAAAATAATACATGTTTACGTTCAAATGCCGCTTCTGTGAAGTAGTGACGTGCAACATACACCTAGTTTTCTGAAACGAGTCACATAAAGAAGGCCAGGTGAAGTTTAGTTTTGGTCTTAAAGGTGCTGCTAAGGTGTGATTCACCTTTCTAAGGGGGTTTTCGTTTTGGTCTCAAAGGTGCTGTTATGGTGTGATTGACCTGTGTAAGGTGAAGTTTAGTTTGGCTCAGGTGCTGTTATGGTGTGATTGACCTGTGTAAGGTGAAGTTTAGTTTGGCTCAGGTGCTGTTATGGTGTGATTGACCTGTGTAAGGTGAAGTTTAGTTTGGCTCAGGTGCTGTTATGGTGTGATTGACCTGTGTAAGGTGAAGTTTTGTTTTGGTCTTAAAGGTGCTGTTCTGTCTGTTTGTTTTTCTGTTCCAGAGCATGATGAGTGTGTGAGTGGACTACACAGCTGCGACCAGAATGCCCTTTGTTTCAACAAGGTGGGAGGGCACAGTTGCTCCTGTAAGCCAGGATACACTGGTAACGGCACCGTCTGCAAAGGTAAGCTCTACTGACCAGAACCACACACAGACAGATAAAGTACAGATAGTCTCTTGTAGACCATTACTAACGTCCAAAAAGTACGTCATTATTTTATCTCTCTCAATTACATTAATCATTACTAAGAAAAATGTTTAAGAACTGTAATGATATATTAAATCACATTAGTAAATGAGCCCATCAACTGTATCCAAATACATACTACAGTCCTAATTAAAATTATAATCTATCTAAGTTAATATTGAATAATGGCTGTGGGATACCTGTGGTCCTCTAGCGATGTGCGATGGCCTGTGCCAGAATGGAGGAACCTGCATCTCCCCAAACAACTGCATCTGCCAGCAAGGCTTCACAGGGAAGAGGTGTGAGACAGGTAAGACTTCCTCTCTGTCTAGTCTGCAGTCCTCTAATTAAAACACTGCATCAAGACTACACAGAATATAAAGTAGGAGGGAAGAGGTGAGCTGTGGAGTTCTTCAGATAGATTTGATTTGTATTTGAAGAAGGAATGACTCAAGATGAGACGTTGTTTGCTAAAAAAAATCTTAAGATGATACTTTCAGTGTTATCATCACTTTGGTGTCAGAATTGATTTAGTTCTCTCAATAGAACAGCCTGAGCTCGGATCCTCAGAGCCCATGATGTCATCTGCATGCTTGTTTAAAATACTTGCAATTGTCTTGTGTTCTATTGGAAGGCATTTGACTGAGACATCAAATGAGACTTCCATTGTAAGTGTTGGCCCTTACTGACCGTCTTTACACACTCACTGTAAAAATGACATGTGATACACTTTAAAAAGCAAAGGTTGCTGGAGTATCCTTTAGAGGTTCTTCAAATTGAAATAAGTTATTTGAATAACCCTTTAATTTAGTTCATACAAGGGACAACCCTTACCTTAAATAGAGGACATCTTTACATTTTTCAGTCCTTTCAAATGAAAATACAAATGTTTCAGTTGGGCAGTTAGGTTCCTGCAAGAACCCCCCACCAACTTAGGAGGTTCCTCGATGAACCCCACCTCCTATTGGGTTCTTGGAAAAACCTTTTGGGGGCAATTTTCAGTGCCAAGTACCCTAAGGTTCTTTGAAGAACTTTGAGGATTTTAGAAGAAATCTTGTTGAACTCCTAATTTTTAGAGTGTATAACTAAAGTGTTACTGAGCTATTTCACTATTCACCAGCTGTTGTTTTCACAAAAAGCACCCTTCTTCAGTTTCCCCAGAACCATTATCCATAAATACATGGCTCTTACTTTCGCCATTTCGCCTGTTCATCCTCCTTTATCCCCTGTGTGGCTGGGTTCTGTTCTGTGGTGACTAATGAGCTAGTTCCTGTTCTAATGGGCCATTTGAGGATTTGAACTGCAGTTGTAGCACTATGGGAATGACTCTGTCTGCATCACACCTGATATTAATTACAATAGCACACTGACACTGATGCACTGTGCGTTATAGTGCATAATTTTTATCTTTGTCTTGGCCAAGCATTATATTTAGATTTATTAGGATCCCCAATAGCCGATGCCAGTAGCAACAGCTAGTCTTACTGGGGTCTGACACATAACGAAAAATACATTACAGACAAAATACTTTACAATTCACATACATGTGACATTTAAAATCATTACCATGTAGTGTGTGTATCTATCAGTTACACATACACGCCAGTACATGCACACAATAAGTAGGTCACATGGGGGAGAGTCATTGTGCCGTGAGGTGTTGCTTTATTGTTTTTTTGACACCAGGTTCTGTTCACTTGCGCTATATAAGATGGGAGTTCCATGCACTCATGGTTCTGAATAATACTGTACGTTTCCTTGAATTTGTTCTGGATCTGGGGACTGTGAAAAGACCCCTGGTGGCATGTCTGGTGTGTGTGTCAGTGTGTAAGTTGAGTATGCAAACAATTTGGAATTTCCAAAACATTAATTTTTCTTATAAAAACAAGAAGTGACGCAACCAGTCTTTCCTCAACTATTAGCCAAGAGAGACTGGCATGCATAGTATTAATATTACCCCCCTGATTGCAATGAAGAGCAAGACATGCAATTCTGTTCTGGGCCAGCTGCAACTTAACTAGGTCTTTCTTTGCAGCACTTGACTATATGACTGGACAATAATTAAGATAAGAGCCTGTAGGACTTGCTTTGTGGAGTGTGGTGTCAAAAAAGCAGAGCATCTCTTTATTACAGATAGACCTCTCCCCATCTTTACAACCATTGAACCTATATGATTGTTTACAATCTAAGTTAACACTAAGTAATTTAGTCTCCTCAACTTGTTCAACAGCAACACAATTTATTACCAGATTCAGCTGAGGTCTAGATCTTAGGGAATGATTTGTACCACATACAATGCTCTTAGTTTTAGAGATGTTCAGAATCATTTTATTACTGGCCACCCATTACAAAACAGACAAACTCTTTGTTAAGGATTTCAGTGACTTCATTAGCTGTGGTTGCTGATGTGTATATGGTTGAATCATCAGCATACATGGACACCCGTGCATTTTTTTATGCCAGTGGCAGGTCATTGGTAAAAATAGAAAAGAGTAGAGGGCCTAGACAGCTGCCCTGTGGTACACCACACTTTACATGTGTGACATTAGGGAAGCTTCCATTAAAGACAACCATCTGAGTTCTATTAGATAGACAGCTCTGAATCCACGATATGGCAGAGGTTGAAAAGCCATAACACATACATTTTCTCAAATGTACATTTTCTAATTTTCTCTTTGTCCTTCTGCCCATAATTTCATTTAAAGTACTTTAAAGTTGTTTTCCATCATTCTTTATGTCATTGACCTTGACTATATAATACAGTTTATTTTTCTGTTGGTTTAGTTCAGTCACAACATTTCTCAATTCGGAGTAAGTCGGCCAGTCAGATGTGCAGCCAGACTTATTAGCCACTTCTTTTTCCCCATCTCTTTCAAATATACAGTTTTTAAATTCCTCATCAATCTATGGGGCATTAAGACAGTTCTAACAGTCAGTCTCTTAAGATGTGCATGTTTAGCAATAATTGGAAGAAGCAATTTTATAAATATTTTTAACATCTTCCACGTAAGAGTGACAGCTTTTGGAACTTTGGCTTTCCTGGAAATAGCCACTATATTGTGATCACTGCATCCAATGGGTACGGATACAGCTTTAGAACAAAGTTTTACAATATTTGTAATGTTTGTAAACACCCTGTGAGTTTGATTAATAACCTGAACCAGATTACAGGCATTGTTTACAGTGAGAAGCTTCCTCTTGAGCGGACAGCTTGATGTAAACCAGTCAATATTCAGGTCCCTAAAAAAGTAGACCTCTCTGTTTACATCTCTTACAGGCATTTCACACATATTATTTTGATACTGACTGTCAGCCTTATTCTAAAATGGATTACATTTAAAAAAATCCTCAGCAATCTATACACAATACCCCATAATGACAAAGCAAAAAACACGTTTTTAGAAATTAAAAACAGAAACAGCACACACCTGTCTATATAAGGTCCCACAGTTGAAAGTGCATGTCAGAGCAAAACCAAGCCATGAGGTCGAAGGAATTGTCCGTAGAGCTCTGCGATAGGATTGTGTCGAGGCACAGATCTGGGGGAGGGTACCAAAAAATGCAGCATTGAACTTCCCAAAGAACACAGTGGCCTCCATCATTCTTAAATGGAAGAAGTTTGGAACCAAGACTTCCTAGAGCTGGCCGCCCAGCCAAACTGAGCAATCGGGGGAAAATGGCCTTGTTCGGAGGGGTGATCAAGAACCCGATGGTCACTCTGACAGAGCTCCTCTATGGAGATGGGAGAACCTTCCAGAAGGACAACCATCTCTGCAGCACTCCACCAATCAGGCCTTTACGGTAGAGTGGCCAGACGGGAGCCACTCCTCAGTGAAAGGCATATAACAGCCCGCTTGGAGTTTTCCAAAAGAAACCTAAAAACTCTCAGACCATGTGAAATAAGATTATCTGGTCTGGTGAAACCAAGATTTTACTCTTTAGCCTGAATACCAAGCTTCACATCTGGAGGAAACCTTGCACCATCCCTACGGTGAAGCATGGCGGTGTCAGCATCATGTTTTTCAGCGGCAGGGACTGGGAGACTTGTCAGGATTGAGGCAAAGATGAACGGAGCAAAATACAGAGAGCTCCTTAATGAAAACCTGCTCCAGAGCACTCAGGACCTCAGGACAACCAGCACTCCACCAATCAGGCCTTTACGGTAGAGTAGCCAGACGGAAGCCACTCCTCAGTGAAAGGCATATGACAGCCCGCTTGGAGTTTGCCAAAAGGCACCTAATTTTTTATTTTACCTTTATTTAACTAGGCAAGTCAGTTAAGAACAAATTATTATTTTCAATGTCGACCTAGGAACAGTGGGTTAACTGTCTTGTTCAGGGGCAGAAAGACAGATTTTGTACCTTGTCAGCTCCGGGATTCTATCTTGCAACCTTTCGGTTACTTTCGGTTACTAGTCCAACTTATTTTTAATAAATTAGAAAAATTTCAAAAAAACTATTTTTGCTTTGGCATTGTGGGGCATTGTGTATAGATTGATGAGTGAAAAAAAGCTGTAACTTAACAAAATGTAGAAAAAGTCAAGGGGTCTGAATACTTTCCAAAGGCACTGTATACAGTAACACCTCCCCATAAGCATTTCTGTCACTTCTATAGATGTTATATCCTTGTATTGCTACTGCTGTATCATCAAATGATTATCTCAGTGAGTCTCATAAATCGCTAATATATGAATGTTATCTGATCTTAGCAAGTTATTGATTTCATGAACCTTATTTCTAAAGCTACATACAATATGAGCTATTTTCAGCCCTTTCCTGGGTACCTTATGATAATATGCAAAAGAGCAAACAAAGTCAGAGAAAAAAATATATACATTCAGCAGTCCATTAATCAGTTGGTGTGTGTAAGTATGTGTGTGTGCTGTGGGGTTGAAGCTACGAAACCATAGGCTTGGCTCGCTCATCTCTTCAAGGCTTTTGGGAGGGATGGTGGACAATGAGCCTGTCATTGAGGATGTAGCCATGTCCCCACATGCTCAAGCAGCTTTCATTGCTGGGATAAGTTTTTTCCTCTTCTGGCTCACAGCTTCAAGATAGTCCTCATGGAGGAAGATGTACATTCCTCTCAAGTTCTTGGCTCTTTCCAGAACATCTACATTGTCCTTGAACTTCAGGACCTTGACCACTATCGTCCTGGGCCTGTCTCCTGGGACGGTGGTGGGATTTCCAGTCCTGTGTGCGCGCTCCACCTCAATCTTCCTGTGGTCCATCTTCAGTTTCTCCGAGATTATTTCCTTTACTTTGTCCTCAGACTCCATCCAGGTCTCATGTTGAGATTTCTCCGTCATCGTTATCATGGATTCACTATACAGAACTGATGTCCTCTCTCAAGGATGTACAGATGTACCGCTATGCAAACAACTCATCCTATATCTATTGATTGTATTTTGTTTTCGTAGATATTTCCATCTGCAGTGGCTTATGTGGGAGCATCATGGGAAAGGGGCTCATATAGCAGCTCCTATACCTGATCTATACAACATATACTTTGCTTTCAGCATGTCGTACATAGGAGAATAGCTGTCAGGACAAGACAACAGTGAAAGCTAATAGAAATCAGAGGCATGACAGTTTGAGACTCTGTTTCTCAAGCTCCCAGACAGGGCAGAAACAGAGAGCTGCTGAGCTGCAGGTATTGATTGCACATAAAGGACCTTTATGAGGCGTACCATTTTACTGCCTGTCTTAAAGCAAATTACTTTTCTCAAGGTGCTGTTCTGTCCTGTTCTGTGATGCTGAGGACGGCTGAATGGAATGCTGGAAAGCTGGCTGGTGTTAGGAGCATAATAACCATGATCTCTTATCCACCTCTGCAGTGGACCAGCTCTGATGACCATGTATCCTAGTAATGATACGGTCAGAGCTCTCAACCATTTCATTACCTTCACTAGGCTGGGCGTCGCCTTCACAATTTTTTCTCTATAGAATCTGGAACAGTCTGTACTGTGGACAAGGAACAGCTGCTAAAAGGGGAAATTGTGAGATGTTCTTTTTTTGGCACATTGAACCATTTAGAATGGAATGCTCAGAGTGTAATTAGTGACAAACAAACAGTTGTGGAGCAGAATGACTGTCAATCTATTTACAGAATGAGGGGAAACTGTGACGATGTTGTTGAGCTCAGGCCTCTGTTTATTTTGGGCTCCTATCTTCCCAACAGTTAATCATCAACGTTGATTATAATTCAAACAGTTAAGGTTTGAGAACACAAACACACTCAAAAAGATTCCCAGAGAGGGTGCCTCAGTTGACAAGGCGTTTGTCACCACTTCTGCAGCTGTCTTTCTCTTCTATCTCCAGAGCTGTGCATTTCCCCTCCGATAGTCTTTCCCGCCTTTCCACTCTGTCTCCAGCCCCGTCAGGCTTGTGACAGCTCTTGCCCTGAGTGCCCTCAACACAGAGCTGGAGCCACCTCTGGAGGCCTCTAGCCACTGCTACTGTACTGCAGAGACCTCACCGGGCAGTCAGTCCGTGGATAGACTGGAGGAGTCAGTCCGAGTCGCCATGTGTCTCTTAACGCAGTGACGTGCTCCCAGAGAGAACTCACTCTGCTGGATAGGAGCAGTTCATACTGGAGTTCCCACTGTTCCCACTCCTAATATAAAACTCCCCAGTACTCACTCTGGGAGAGAAATAGAGGGATGGAGAGAGAGCAGAGAGAGCGAAAGAACAGAAAGGGGTAGAAACAGAGAAAGAGAGAGTGATGGAAAGAGAGAGCGTGAGGGAGAAAGGGGGAGAAACTGAGAAAGAGGGAGAGAGAAAGTGAGAGAGAGAGACTAGGGAGAGGTGGGGCTAGGGTTAGCTCCCTTCATCCTGCCTGGAGGGCAAGGCGAGGTTGAGTAAGGCGGTGGCTGAACATGGAAAAGCTTTCACAGCGGCCCGCTCCCCCCCACCGACCCACTGTGCTGCTTTTAGTTCCCCCCTGGGACACACACTGACTCAAAAACAGTGGTAGGCTGCCTGCCTATGACAGCTGAGAGAGAGGTCCTAAAACACAGAGTGAGTATAGACACGCACATACACACACACACGGACGCATGCGCACACACACACACACACACACACACACACACACACACACACACACACACACACACACACACACACAGCTGAAGTCCTCAGAGCCCATGATGTCACCTTTGTGTGTGTTAGGGGTGCATGGGTCAGCTGTTTGTTCACCTGCACCTTCCCATAATTTCTAATAATCCATCCTAAACCGCCCAACTACATGTGATAAAGTGAAAATCTGAGGCCCGCACCCGACTGACTCTCACCTGCAAATATAGAACAAATGCGCTGAAACTACAGTCAGAAATGGCAGAACGATTATTTTACAGCGGGTGTAGGATTCTTTGCCAAATAAGATGTTTCTGACATTTTGGTAGGCTGTTTGTTAGTCAACTTGCCTATTATTAGATACATGCAGCTTCTCATGTATGTTGCCCTAGAAAACTAAATAAACCCTTGCTCACCAGAATAATGTAATAAATCACTAGAAGGAAATCAATGCTTCAATTTAGTTGACATCGGTAAAGTTTTCTCTGTCATCTCTGCTTCTTTCGCAGAGCAAAGACATTTAGGGACCGGTGAGAAAATGCACAAAAAAAATTAAAAAATAAAATAAATTATTGTACAAAATGTCCAAGTGACCGGTTGAATGGAAATTGAAAGCTGAGAAAATGACCCAACATGTCTCTGATAAGATTTCAATTCAGCTTGGTTTCATATTTGATGTGGTTGAAATACTATCACCGTTTATGATGCTGATAAAGAGAGCACCTCTGCATAACTGTGCCTTTGCGTTCTCTCAAGATGCTGAAAGAAATAAGTCATATTTCTCCATTCCTGTTCCCGAGGGAAAGTGTACATTTGGTTTATCATTTTATTGCAAGAAATGATTCATTCTGCAGGAGTTAATATTAACTCTAAGTGAGAGGTTATAGATCTACAGACTGTGTCCAGATTTCAGTTTCCATTTAACCCATCTGAACACTAGGCTACAGTTCCCTTGACGTGCCATAGGCCTATTTGAAGTCCCGTCTTGTGACTGTGGGATTTGTACAGCGCCTCACAATCATCACACACAGCCTCCTCTTTAACCACTTCACCAAATCTTTCCCAAACATGACTTTTCTGGCCCTTCCTTCTCTTTATTGTCAAATCTCCTTTCACAGCTTTTCTCTTATTGAATTCAGCTCTGACATTGTCCTTACTTTTTCAGCCCATTCCCAAAAGCATTGGCTATTCACGTGTAGGTTATTTGACAGGCATACAGTGACGCCCTAAAGCTTAGGCTTATGCACTAAGGCCAGATATCTTAAAAAGAATGAAAGAAAAACCTCAACGTAGCCAATAGATTTTGCACAAGATTGATACATTCATGTTTTTTTTATGTATTGTTTTCCCTTTATTCAACCCGCCCGCCACCCACACAATATTTCATGACACTAAACTCGACCGGCCTCGCGAATATAACCCATGCATCACTAGTGTGTGTGTGTGTGTGTGTGTGTCTCTGTGGCATATCATCCCTGTACAACAAAGTGATGGCCTGTGGCACATTGCACTGACAGACAGCAACAGACTGACAACTCTGGCACATCATGCATTATTCAGTATATGGCTGCTATGGGGAGGCTACTTACAGCTAGGGATGTACAGGAGTGACCATGGCATATTGGCTGGCATATTGCATAGTTGGTTGATATGCACTGTAAAACTTTTCTGTAATTTAACAGTAACACACGGTAGAAATCACTGTAAAATACCTTAAATGTGTTTTACAGAATTAATGCTATAGATCACGTTGCATTATGGGTAAAATAAGAATTGTAAAAATACTCTAAAAAATACTCTAACATACTTTATTTATTTACAGTAATAGTTTATGCCTACAGTAGATTAACATTTTCAGTTTAACGCGTCAATCTCATGCTGTCAGGTGAGCTCAGTCCATTTTAGTTAAAAAAAAAAATCACCTAGATAATAAATTGTTGTAATGATTAGGCTTTGCTGTACTGCAGCTTCTGGGTGCCATAGTGAGAGAAAAAAAAACGATTTATATCAGATCAGTGACAGTTATGTTTGCACCATTGCTACAGAGAAAATGGCTTGTTTATAGCCCAAACAGTTCAAAAGATATGACCCATAATACAGGAGCAACATTTTTTCATTCTATGGCAACACTGTTAAAAAATCTTGTTGTTTTTACAGTGGACTATTATTCAATAAAACTAACAACAATGTACCGTATAATTCATTTCAGTAAATTGACCTAAATCGCAATGCACTCTGGGTGATTTTAGATGTAACTGGTAAATTATACAGTAAATTTCTATTAAATGTTGGTTTAACAGAACATTACTTTAAAGAAGTACTAGATTTGAAATAGTACTGTAATTCCAACCCACAGAATACAGTACCCAGTACCCCGTATTTTTGGAGCACCAAAAACCTTTTGACCACTAGTGTTTGCATGCTATTGTTGTTTCGGGCTCATTAACATATTTTGAGGAGTGCCTTGTAAGAGGCTACATTTGTTTTACCCGTGAGTGAGAGTGCTATACCAATTTAACTGGTATGTGGCGCCAACAGTAAATGTGTATAGGGGACAGATTGGAGTGGAAGTGAGTCGAAAACATTTAATAGTGGAGTATGTGCCATGTCCTTGGTCTGTTATGCCCAGTACATTTTATGTTACAGCCTTATTCTAAAATAGATGTTTTATTTATTCCCGCATCAATCTACACACAATACCCCATAATGACAAAAATTCAAGATAAAAAACAGATATTACATTTAAATAAGTATTCAGACCCTTTATGTACTTTGTTGAAGCACCTTTGGCAGCGATTACAGCATTGAGTCTTCTTGAGTATTACTCTACAAGCTTGGCACACCTGTATTTGGGGAGTTTCTCCCAATCTTCTCTGCAGATCCTCTCAAGCTCTGTCAGGTTGGATGGGGAGCGTCGCTGCACAGCTATTTTCAGGTCTCTCCAGAGATGTTCGATCAGGTTCATGTCCAGGCTCTGGCTGGGCCACTCAAAGACATTCAGAGACTTGCCCCGAAGCCACTCCTGCGTTGTCTTGGCTGTGTGCTTATGGTCGTTGTCCTGTGGAAGGTGAACCTTCACCCCCGTCTGAGATCCTGAGTGCTCTGGAGCAGGTTTTCATCAAGGATCTCTCTGTACTTTTCTTTGTTCATCTTTCCCTCGATCCTGACTAGTGTACCAGTCCCTGAAAAACATCCCCACAGAATGATTCTGCCACCACCATGCTTCGCCATAGGGATGGTGCCAGGTTTCCTCTGGACTTGGCACTTGGCATTCAGGCCAAAGAGTTTAATCTTGGTTTCATGAGATCGAAGAATCTTGTTTCTCATGGTCTGAGAGCCTTTACGTGCCAAGCTGGCCTTCATGTGCCTTTTACTGAGGAGTGGCTTCCGTCTGGCCAATCTACCATAAAGGCCTGATTGGTGGAGTGCTGCAGAGATGGTTGTCCTTTTGGAAGGTTTTCACATCTCCACAGAGGAACTCTAAAGCTCTGTCAGAGTGACCATCGGGTTCTTGGTCACCTCCCTGACCAAGAACCTTCTCCCCCAATTGCTCAATGTGGCCGGGCGGCCAGCTCTAGTCTTGGTGGTTTCAAACTTCTTCCATTTAAGAATTATGCAGGCCACTGTGTTCTTAGGGACCTTCAATTGCTCAATGTGGCCGGGCGGCCAGCTCTAGTCTTGGTGGTTTCAAACTTCTTCCATTTAAGAATTATGCAGGCCACTGTGTTCTTAGGGACCTTCAATGCTGCAGACATTTTTGGCACCATTCACCAGATCTGTGCCTCAACACAATTCCTTCGACCTCGCTTGGTTTTTGCTCTGACATGCACTGTCAACTGTGTTACCTTACATAGACAGGTGTGTGCCTTTCCAAATCATTTGAATTTACCACAGGTCAATCAATCCAATCAATTGAATTTACCACAGGTGGACTCCAATCAAGTTGTTGAAACATCTCAAGGATGGTCAATGGAAACAGGATGCACCTGAGCTCAATTTCGAGTCTCATAGCAAAGGGTCCGGATACCTATTTAAATAAGGTATTTCTGTTTTTTTATTTTTGCAAAAAATATATATTTGTCATTATAGGGTATTGTGTGTAGATTGATGAGGAAAAAATGTATTTAATAAATTTTAGAATAAGGCTGTAATGTAACAAAATGTGAAAAAAGTCAAGGGGTCTGAATACACTGTTTATATACAGTACCAGTCAAAAGTTTGGACACACATACTCATTCAAGGGGTTTTCTTTATTTCTACATTGTAGAATAATTGTGACGACATCAAACCTATGAAATAACACATATGGAATCATGTAGTAACCAAAAGGGTTAAACAAATCAAAATATATTTGAGATTTGAGATTCTTCAAAGTAGCCACACCGTGGTTGGATTCACAAGAAGTTCATATTTAAACCTACGTAAAATATTTTGTTTTTGTTTTGTTTTCTGAATTTTTATAATGAGTATTTCTGTATTTTAATTTGACGCTAGCATCCCACATACCCGAGAGAGGTTAAAGAAAAAATCTTCATCCAGTACGAAGGGAGTAATCGCTGTCCTGATATCCAGAAGCTCTTTTCGGTAAAAAATAAGTTACAAATAAAGTGAGAAAAATAACACACACAAGAGCACAATTGGTTAAGAGCCCAGCCATCTCCTCCGGCGCCATTACATTTTCAAGGCACGCTTAACCAACATGGCTACCACAGCATTCTGCATCTGGTTTGCACTTAGTGGGATTATTATTTGTTTTTCCAACAAGCCAATGACCCAAAACACACCTCCAGGCTGTGTAAGGGCTATTTGACCAAGAAGGAGAGTGATGGAGTGCTGAAATTGGGGAGAAAAAAGGAGTAAAATTAAAAAAAATAAAAAATATATATATGTTTTTTTAAATGTATAATTCCCAACCGCCTCTCATGCTCTCCTTCCTTTCCTCCGGTGAGACTGCCCAGAGAGGGGACACCGTCTCCACCTGATGGTGCAACTCGAGTTGCATCACATCTGCCTCATGCACAAATTCATGTTGTTCCTATGACCAGAGAGGAGTTAAATATTCCTTAATAATAAAATCTACACGACAAGCTGCTAATAACAATAAAGCGCAGGGCTATCGATAGTGGCTACTCACTCATTGCAGCTGCAGCCCGAGCGAAGTACGGAGAAGCACGTTTTGTAATAGTGTTGAATAAAAACAGTGACAGTGCTGAATATAAACTTAAACATGAACTCATTCCTAAAAACAGCTCTTTGCTGTATTCATTGACAGTCTATCTGTAGTCATGGTTTTAAAAGTTATTAACAACAAGTAGCCTGTTGTTGCCAGGGTCATGGAAGCTCTGTAGCCACGGGGATTTGAGCCATCCGATTGGGCAGCACAGTTGGTGCACTCGATTTAGTCACAGATTTGCCGGTCCGCCAGGTAGGTGGAGTATGTCTCATGAGAACACCTTAAGTGCTCGGCGCCCGGGACTTTTGAATCAAGTGCACCTACGGTTAACAGCTCAACGCAATTTTTTTTAAAGTAGCGCAAACCTTTATTGTTCGTTGGCTTTTCTAAATAAATATTTGGTGATCGACTAGGAATGCCTTGAAGATCGACCAGCATTATACTGGCAGCAGAGTTGCCAGAAAATTTGTGACATTATATAATACAGCTGTGTTGCTGTAATGATTACAGTAGCCTCATTTACAGTATAATGCAGTATTGTATATTTTCTTACTGTAAAACATTTTACAGCATCCCTGCTGTAATGCAAAATTACAGTATTTAGCGTAACTCTGCTTCTTGTACAATGCTGTACATTTACAAGGTAAAGTTTGACAGTGTGGCCGTCAAGTCAGTGGTCATGGTTGATGCATAAATGACTTAATAATATGATTATACATCAGTGCATTATCACTTGTCTACCTACAACATATTTGTCTGGCTATTCAAAATAACTTCAAAGCCACGTTTCTCCGTTTCACTGTTGGCGTTGTTAGTGTAGTTAGTGTATGATAAACCGAATCCAATGGCTTCAATACTGTGGCAGCTGCATTTATATAGACAATATCGCCATTGTCTGTAACCAGTATCACTGTCAACTGAATGATTTGTATTCTGCTATTTAATTAAAGGCATGACCTATTCCTATAAAATATGCCCATTTTAATTGATGTGCTAACTTGCTGAGGTGTTCCATTGTGATGAATCTTTATTTTGTTTTCAGCTCATTTTATTCTCCTTTCATTTCTGTTAAAAGTAATTCCAAGCTTGTTAGGCTTTATTGTTGTTTTGTTCTCTTCTCAGATTGCCAACTGTGCCTTCAGTCGCTAATGGCAACCCGTTGTTGCCCTTGGCGGCAGTTTTCTGTGGATACAATAAGACAATGAAAGCAGCCAGAAGAAGAGTGGTCTTGGTACTTGTCTCATTCCTACTGTTTGTGACTCATCTTCACACAAAAAAAGTAGTCAGGCTACTCTTAAGAATGTGCTTCAAGGATGCAGAAATAAGGACTTATTTTAGATGTTAATTATGTGGAGAACAACTTGGTAGGTAGCTTTGAAAAGCTTTTAACTATTCAAGGCTAGTTTTTCAGACTATTACAGTACTTTCATACTCAGGCTAAATTATAATATGATATATAAAGTGACATCTCAAGAAGTGATCTACCATTTTTGTTTTACTGTTATCTTTAGTGGACAGACGACGTAAACATAAATGGTGCCGTGGATCTGTCATGATAAAACGGGATGCGTGAGATCAGCAGCATTAGTTCCGGTGCTTAGGTTTTTTTTGTCACTTATTTGGACAAATCACAATTTCGCAGGTGTTAGCATGTTTAGAATTTCAGAAGATGACAGGACATTATGCTCATAGACTTGCCTGTAACATGCAAAGAGAAAGGGTGGAGGACTTTGTTCCGGTTCCGATCCTCGCTATATCTCTTTTCTTACATATATATGGACCCGGAACTTAAGCGAGCATCTGACCAATTAGGCAAGACTTTAGTTCTGGGTTAACCAAGATTCCTTTTACTGTAGTGTTTTCCACAGTGATCATGTTTGATCCACAGTATCTAGATGTACTATTGACCATAAGAGGATATAATGTACTGTATCTGGTTATAAGAGCTTGGCATTATCCTGTCTACATTTCAATTAAGAAAGGTTGCAAGTTATTCATCTCAATGCCATTTCTCATATTAGGGCTGTGTAGCCTTGTTCTTGTCAGTGTCCTGCAACCAACCCCTTTTAATAAAGGAAATCCCTCATAGTTCTCCCAACAGCTCCACTGTTTTATATGACAAACACAATTTGTTGCCTGGCTAAAGAAAGAGAAGAGAGGATAAAGTACAGCTCTGTACCAGACCAGAACCCTCTTTGAACACGGCCCAGGGCCCACTCCGACACGTCGACCAGGAGGAAGAGGAGTGGGTGGGTGGATGTATGTATGCAGACAATTAGACCAACAATTTGCTACTGCAGACCTCATTAGCATGGAGGACAGACAGACAGACAGACAGACAGACAGACAGACAGACAGACTCACAGACACAGGCAGGCAGGCAGGCAGGCAGGCAGGCAGGCAATCAGGCATGAAGTGGTCTACCCATTTTAGATGAAATATCCTTGGAGTGGAACAGTCTGGTGGGAACTTTGTGGGGACATCCCAAAAGATATGTTCCCAAAACGCAAAAACTGTCTAGTTGTGCTGACATTCAGATAATGTTTGTATCAGGGTGCACAAAACATTGCTTTTGATGTTGCAAGAATGTTGACAAAACAGCCTTTCTGAGTTTTTAAAGGTTCCCAGAACAGGATATTACATTGTGGGAACAGTGTGGGTACATTACAAGAGATTACAACCAAAAATGCTCAGTTGTGATGACATTCCTGCAATGTTTAAGTTAGGTTGCAAAGGACACTCCCTTAATTTTGAAAGAATGAAACAGCCATTTTTCTTTACACTTCATATGTTGACAATCGGCATATGATTTAATTCACAGGACAACATTTAATCATACCAACACAACCATATGTTTTTACACTTCAGATGTTGACCATCTGCACATGATTTAATTCACAGGACAACATTTAGTCATACCAACACAACCATATGTTTTTACACTTCAGATGTTGACCATCTGCACATGATTTAATTCACAGGACAACATTTAATCATACAAACACAACCATATGTTTTTACACTTCAGATGTTAACAATCTGCACATGTGGGGTTTGAAAGTGCAGTTCTAGGTTCCCAAGCCAGGTCTTTTATCCTCTGCACCACCATGGAACCCCTCTTTAATCTTTTTTCCTGTATATGGCCGTATGATCAGTCAGGAATTCCATGCTTCCTTTTTAGCCTTCTTAGACATAACTAACCCAGGGAAATACTGGTAACTGGGTTATTCACCATTACTTCACCAATCCTCTTTATGTGCTGTGTACTTTTGGGCCAATGTTTACAAGGTAGTTTACAAGTTAATGAGTGCTGATCTAGGAACACTTATCATGATAAACAAAGGGGGCCATATCAAGTGTCTCAAAGTAGGAGTTCTATGGTTTTTTTTTTTACACTACTTTCTTTTAGTAAAGTATGTCTGAGCCTCCATTTCACTTGTTTCAACAGAATATGTGGGTTTGAGACTGCAATCTTTAGCTTTGACTTAATATCATTCCTTTTTGCACTAACTATTTTGACTCATCACATATGCTGCTGTTACTGTTTATTATCTATCCTGTTATCTAGTCACTTTTTCCCTACCTATATGCAATCATCTACCTCAATTACCTCGTACCCTTGCACATGGACTCGGTACTGGTACGCCATGTATATAGCCAAGTTATTGTTACTCATTGTGAATTTTTTCCTAGCTTATAATTTGTGTATATATATAGATATATTTGTATTATCTCTGCATTGTTGGGAAGGGACCGTAAGTAAGCATGTCACTGTTAGTCTACACCTGTTGTTTACGAAGCATGTGACAAGTACATGTTTGATTTGATTTGATTTCTTTAATGGGCAACTCAACCGACTGGTAGAGCAAGAGTTCCTGAAATTGTAAAACAACAACATATTAGTCATTTAATCATTCTGAAAGGATGTTTGAAAGGTCAACAACATTTGTACATTGTTGTCATATCCCATTTTATACACAGTTAGTACAAAAGTGGTAGAGGTGTGGTTTTGCTCCTTGCTTCAACCGTCTTTGAATGCTTGTTTAAAAAAACAGATTGGACTCTGGTAATGGAAACCGCATGATCATTTTACTAAATGGCATTGGTTGAGATGATAAAATATGCCAAACAAAATTAATGTTTAATTTCATTTAAAATTGGTTGTCAAATTTAGTTCAACCGTCAACATTCCATGAACCTCTACACAACACATCAAACGTGTTCTAGGGACGTTCTTCCAACATCAAGTGAATGGTTTTGTACAAACATTCTACCATCATCAATGGACAGTTTTTGTGTTATGAGAACATTTGCCGCGACCTAACGGATGTTCTGGGAACCTTCACAGAACCAATTTTGGTTTGCTGGGTAGTCTCTTCTAGTCACGTCACTGTTTCCTGAAGAAGGGAGTGAGTGTTGGAACAATATGGCAGTGATTGCTTTTCCTCCCTTAAAGGCATAGTTCATCCAAATGACATATTGGTTTCCTTACCGTATAAGCAAACGTTTGCATGGGGAAACAGTGCTAAGGAAAATAAACCAAAGCATGGATTGCTTTCATACCTTGTCCATAGACTTCTTACAGGGTAAGGAAAGCGAAGTTTTACTTTGTAATTTGGGTGAACTATCCCTATAATAGCCCCCATGAAGATCTCTCTCTCCTCCCTCCCTCCCTCCCCATGAGTATCCATGTGACTCAGGGGTGCCACTCTAGTTGATCTCAAACGGGTTGTTTGTATTCATTATTTATTTAGAGCCTTATGAAAGAGTACTCAATCACGGTTAATTAGCACATCTTTAATTAGGCTGCCTACTAATGGCCTGATGAGTCGTCGTTTAGCTAAGCACAACCTGCTGCTGCTGCTGGCTAAATGACATATCTCACAGGGGGAGAGCTGGGGAGAACACAAATACTGTGAACACTGTAGAGTGGAAAGCACCACTGTACTGGCTTCGAGCTGATAGCTTTTACCAACTCGCACTGTGGAAAGCACAGCTGCACTTTACTGTACTGTCCTATACTGTAAGCCTTTAGATATCAGGTTCTGTTCTGTTTCTGAGCTGACATTAGCATGTACTCACACTGTGAAACATCTGTACTGCACCTCTGTACTGTACTGAAAGACAAGGTCCCTGGTTCCATTCTCATTCTTTTACTCGGTCTTCTGTCTGTGCTTCCTATTGTTCTCCTCTCCTCTGTTCTCCTCTGTTGTCTGTCTGTCTGTCTGTCTATCTGTCTGTCTGTCTGTCTGTCTGTCTGTCTGTCTGTCTGTCTGTCTGTCTGTCAACATATTAAGGAACTGGACGTACACATGTCTCTCTGTTTTCTTCCTACCTCTACTACACTCACCTCTGATCTGTCTCTGCTAAAACTAGCATCCTTTCCCACAGCACTGGTACCAGAAGACCAGGGGACCACACTGCCCCAGCAACATCCTAGTTGTGAATGAATAAACACATTTATTAGATACAGAATAAATGCCTAATAGATTACCCTTGGCTCATAATACCTTATGGAAGCCTAACTACTTATATTGCAAATATATACTGAGTGTATAAAACATTAGGAACGCCTTCCTAATATTGAGATGCACCCCGTTTTGCTCTCAGCCCTCAATTCGCCGGGGCATGGACTCTACCAAACATTAGGAACACATTTGTAATATTGAGTTGCACCCCCCCGCTCCATTTTGCCCTCAGAACAGCCTCAATTCGTCGGGGCATGGACTCTACAAGGTGTCGAAAGCGTTCCACAGGGATTCTGACCCATGTTGACGCCAATGCTTCTCACAGTTGTGTCAATTTGGGTGGTGGACCATTCTTGATAGACACTGGAAACTGCTGAGCGTGAAAAACCCAGCATCTTTGCAGATCTTGACACAGTAGTGCGCTTGGCACCTAATACCAAACCCTGTTCAAAGGCACTTAAATATTATGAATTGCCAATTTACTCTCTGAAAGGCACACATACACAATCCATGTCTCAAGGGTTAAAAATCTTTGATTCCCCTTCATCTACACTGATTGAAGTGGATTTAACAGGTAACATCAATAAGG
This sequence comes from Oncorhynchus mykiss, assembly GCF_013265735.2. Lineage (NCBI taxonomy): Eukaryota > Metazoa > Chordata > Actinopteri > Salmoniformes > Salmonidae > Oncorhynchus > Oncorhynchus mykiss. The sequence continues at coordinate 64,065,184 of NC_048566.1, forward strand.
GATCATAGCTTTCACCTTGATTCACCTGGTCAGTCTACTTCAAGGAAAGAGCAGGTGTTCCTAATGTTTTGTACACTCAGTGTCAGTTCCTGGCTGTCATACATGTCCCCCTATCCTAAAGGTTAATTACTATTACATATAGACTGATGGATTGATTTCCAGCGTTGTGCTTCATTTGACAGTATGCAAATCCTTCTGTCAAGAAGTGACGCCTTTCAAATTTCAAGCTTAAATATCACAAGTACAGTGAAATACCTTTCTTGCAAGCTCAAAACCCAACAATGCAATAATCAATAACAATATATTACTAGAAAAAAAACACACGAGGAATAAGAAATATGCACAATATACACAATAAAATAAATATGTAAGCATTATATATACAGGAAATATTTAAAAAGTCAGTTCCAATAGCGTATTTACATGTGCAGGGATACTGGAGTGAGGGAGGTAGATATGTACAGGGTTAAGAGGACTGGGCAACAGGATATAAGATATACAGAGTAGCAGCAGCTTGCATGTGAGTGGATGTATAGAGTCAGTGTAAATGTATGTGCATATTATGTGTGAGTGAGCAAATGATGGAGTGTTTGTGTGTGTGTGTGTGTGTGTGTGTGTGTGTGTGTGTGTGTGTGTGTGTGTGTGTGTGTGTGTGTGTGTGTGTGTGTGTGTTGGAGTGACAGTGTGTGTGAGTGTGAGTGGGCATAGAGACAGTGCAAATATTGGAATAAAAGGTCAGTAAAGATACAAGGTAAACTTGGTCCGTGTAGCTCTTTAATTAGCTATTTATCAGTCGTATTGCCTGGGGAAAGAAGCTGTTCAAGAGCCTGTTGGTGTCAGACTTGATGCACCGGTACCTCTTAGTGTGAAGCAGCAGAGAAAATAGTCTATGGTTTGGGTGGTTGGGGTCTTTGACGATTTTCCAGGCCTTCCTTTCACACCGCCTGATATAGAGATCCTGGATGCCAGGGAGCTTGGCCCAAGTGATGTACTGGGCTGTCCACACAACCATCTGTAGTGCCATGCGATCGAGGGCGGTGCTATTGCCCTACCAAGCAGTAATGTAGTCCACGATCAGCTCCTTGGTCTTACTGACGTTGAGAGGTTGTTGCTCCGGCACCACACTACCAGGTCACTGACCCCCTCCCTGTAGGCTGACTCATCGTTGCCAGTGATCAGGCCTACCACCATTGTGTCGTCAGCGAACTTGATAATGGTGTTGGAGTTGTGATTGTCCACACAGTCGTGGGGGAGCAGGGAGTACAGGAGGGGACTAAGCACACACCTCTGTGGGGCCCCTGTGTTAAGGGTCAGAGTGGTGGAGGGTATGTTGCCTACCCTCACCACCTGGGGTCGGCCCATCAGGAAGTCCAGGACCCAGTTGCAGAGGAAGGTGTTCAGACCCATAGTCCTATGCTTGGTGACGAGCTTGGATGGGATAATGGTGATGAACACTGAGCTCTAGTCAATGAACAGCATTCTCACATAGGTATTCCTCTTATCTAGGTGGGTAAGGGCAGTGTGGAGAGCAATTGAGATTGGGTCATCTCTGGATCTGTTGGGGCGGTATGCAAATTGGAGTGGGTCTAGGGTGGCTGGGAAGGTGACGTTAATGTGTGCCATAACCAGCCTCTCGAAGCACTTAATGATTACAGAAGTGAGTGGTACAGGGCGGTAATCATTGTGGCATGAAGCCTTAAGAGTTCTTAGGATCAGGGATGATGGTGGTCATCTTAAAACATGTGGGGATTACAGACTGGGACAAGGACAGGTTTTAAATGACCGTGATTATGCCTGCCAACTGTTCTCTGCATGCTCTGAGAACGTGCCCTCGAATACCGTCCGGGCCCGCGGCCTTGTGGGTATTGACATGATTAAAGACCCACATCGGCTTCGGACATTCGAGGTCACCCAGTCCTCTGTGTCTGTGACGGCCCTCACCCAGCGCGATGCTGTTGTTGTCAAAGCAGAATAAAAATGCATTGAGTTCATCTGGTAGAGGGGCATCGTTGGGCAGATCATGGTTGGGTCTTCCTTTGTAATCCGTAATGGACTGTAGCCCCTGTCACATACGGCGGGAGTCAGAGCCAGTGTAATATGATTCCACCTTATTCCTATATTGTCCTTTAGCTCGTTTGATTACTCTGCAGAGGTCATAGTGGGCCTTCTTGTACTTATTCCGGTCTTCGGCCATAGCATCAGGGTTGTCTGTGATAGCTTTGTGTGCAATAGCTCTGCTCTTTAGGTCAGTGCCAACCTCAGTGTTAATCAAGGGCTTTTGATTGGGGAAGCAGTGAACCCTCACCATGGGTACAACGTCGTCAATGCATTTTCTAATGAAGCCGGTCAAGAAGGTGGTTAGCTCGTCAATGTCATGGTCGGAGTCTCAAAAACATATTCCAATCAGCGCTAGCTAAACATTCCTGTAGCATACCCTCTGATTCTGGTGACCATTTCTCAACGGAGTGAATCGCGGGTACTTCCTGTTTCAGCTTCTGCTTGTAAACAGGAACAAGTTTCTTGCTTGTTTATATCAATCAATCAATCAATCAAATGTATTTATAAAGTCATTTTTACGTCAGCCGATGTCACAAAGTGCTATACAGAAATCCATCCTAAAACCCCAAACAGCAAGCAATGCAGATGTAGAAGCACAGTGGCTAGGAAAAACTCCCTAGAATGGCCGGAACCTAGGAAGAAACCTAGAGAGGAACCAGGCTCTGAGGGGTGTCCAGTCCTCTTCTGGCTGTGCCGGGTAGAGATTATAACAGAACATGGCCAATATCTTAAAATGTTCATAGATGACCAGCAGGGTCAAATAATAATAATAATCACAGTGGTTGTAGAGGGTGCATCAGGTCAGCACCTCAGGAGTAAATGTCAGTTGGCTTTTCATAGCCGATCATTCAGAGTTAGAGACAGCAGGTGCGGTAGAGAGAGAGTCCAAAACAGCAGGTCCGGGACAAGGTAGCAAATCTAGTGAACAGGTCAGGGTTCCACAGCCACAGGCAGAACAGTTGAAACTGGAGCAGCAGCATGACCAGGTGGACTGGGGACAGCAAGAAATCATCAAGCCAGGTAGTCCTGAGGCATGGTCCTAGCTCAGGTCCTCCGAGAGAAGTGAGAGAGAAAGAGAGAGGAGAAAGAGAAAGAATTAGAGGGAGCATACTTAAATTCACACAGGACACCGGATAAGAAATATTCCAGATATAACAGACTGACCATAGCGCTCCGACACATAAACTATTGCAGCATAAATACTGGAGGCTGAGACAGGAGGGGTCGAGAGACACTGTGGCCCTGTTCGACGATAACCCCGGACAGGGCCAACCAGGCAGGATATAACCCCACCCACTTTGCCAAAGCACAGCCCCCACCCCACTAGAGGGATATCTTCAACCACCAACCTACTACCCTGAGACAAGGCCGAGTATTGACCACGAAGATCTCCCCCACGGCACAAACCCGAGGGGGGCGTCAACCCGGACAAGAAGATCACGTCAGTGACTCAACCCACTCAAACGACGCACCCCTCCTAGGGACGGCATGGAAGAGCACCAGTAAGCCAATGACTCCGCAATAGGGTTAGAGGCAGAGAATCCCAGTGGAAAGAGGGGAACCGGCCAGGCAGAGACATGAAGGGTGGTTCGTTGCTCCAGAGCCTTTCCGTTCACCTCCACACCCCTGGGCCAGACTACTCTCAATCATAGGACCTACTGAAGAGATGAGTCTTCAATAAAGACTTAAAGATCGAGACCGAGTCTGTATCTCTCACATAGGCAGATAGGCAGACCATTCCATAAAAATGGAACTCTATAGGAGAAAGCCCTGCCTCCAGCTGCTAAGAAATTCTAGGGACAGTAAGGAGGCCTGTGTCTTGTGACCATAGCGTACCTGTAGGTATGTACGGCAGGACCAAATCGGAAAGATAGGTAGGAGCAAGCCCATGAAATGCATTGTAGGTTATCAGTAAAACCTTGAAATCAGACCTAGCCTTAACAGGAAGCCAGTGTAGAGAGGCTAGCATTGGAGTAATATGATCCAATTTGGGGGATCTATTCAAGATTCTAGCCGCCGTGTTTAGCACTAACTGAAGTTTATTTAGTGCTTTATCTGGGTTGCCGGAAAGTTGAGCATTGCAGTAGTCTAATCTAGAAGTGACAAAAGCATGGATACATTTTTCTGCATCATTTTCTGACAGAAAGTTTTTTATTTTGCAATGTTACGAAGAAGGAAAACAGCTGTCCTTTAAATATTCTTGATATGTTCGTCAAAAGAGAGATCAGGGTCCAGAGTAACGCCGAGGTCCTTCACAGTTTTATTTGAGACGACTGTACAACCATCCAGATTAATTGGCAGATCCAAAATATATCTTTGTTTCTTGGGACCTAGAACTAGCATCTCTGTTTTGTCTGAGTTTAAAAGTAAAACATTTGCAGCCATCCACTTCCTTATGTCTGAAATACAGGCTTCCAGAGCGGGCAATTTTGTGGCTTCCCCATGTTTCGTCGAAATGTACAGCTCTGTATCGTCCGCATAGCAATGGACGAACACCGAAATTTACAGTTGATATGTCAGAAGACAAACAATCCACAGAGACAAACTGATATCTTTCCGACAGATAAGATCTAAACCAGGCCAGAACTTGTCCGTGTAGACCAATTTGGGTTTCCAATCTCTCCAAAAGAATGTGGTGATTGATGATATCAAAAGCAGCACTAAGGTCCAGAAGCACAAGGACAGATAAAGAGCCTTGGTCTGACGCCATTAAAAGGTCATTTACCACCTTCACGAGTGCAGTCTCAGTGCTATGATGAGCTCTAAAACCAGACTGAAGCGTTTTGTATACATTGTTTGTCTTCAGGAAGGCCGTGAGTTGCCGCACAACAGCTTTTTCCAAAATTTTCGAGAGGAATGGTAGATTCGATATAGGCCAATAGTTTTTTATATTTTCTGGGTCAAGGTTTGGCTTTTTCAAGAGAGGCTTTATTACTTTGGTACACATCCGGTGGATAGGGAACCGTTTATTATGTTCAACGGAGGAGGGCCAAGCACAGGAAGCAGCTCTTTCCGTAGTTTAGATGGAATAGGATACAGTATGCAGCTTGAAGGTTTAGAGGCCAAGACTATTTTCATCAATGTGTCAAGAGATATAGTATTTAAAAACTTGAGTATCTTCCTTGATCCTAGGTCCTGGCAGTGTTGTGCAGACTCAGGACAACTGAGTCCTTGCTTTCTAAGTTCATTAATTTATCACTGATGAAGTGAAAGCCATCCTCTCTTGGGGAATGCTGCTTTTTAGCTAGCTTTGCGACAGTATCAAACACAAATTTTGGATTGTTCTTATTCTCCTCAATTAAATTGGAAAAATAGGATGATCGAGCAGCATTGAGGGCTCTTCGAAGCTGCATGGTACTGTCTTTCCAAGCTAGTCGGAAGACATCCAGTTTGGTGTGGTGCCATTTCCGTTCCAATGTTCTGGAAGCTTGCTTCAGGGCTCTGGTATTTTCTGTATACCAGGGAGCTAGTTTCTTATGACAAATGTTTTTATGTTTTTAGGGGTGCGATTGCATCTAGGGTATTACGCAAGGTTACATTTAGTTCCTCAGTTAGATGTTTAACCAATTTTTGTACTCCTTGGGTAGGTGGAGGGAGCCTGGATGGGCATCTAGGAATCTTTGGGTTGTCCAAGAATTTATAGCACGGCTTTTGATGATCCTTGGTTGGGGTCAGAGCAGATTATTTGTTGCGATTACAAATGTAATAAAATGGTGGTCCGATAGTCCAGGATTATGGGGGAAAACATTAAGATCCAAAACATTTATTCCACAGGACAAAACTTGGTCCAGAGTATGACTGTGGCAGTGAGACATGCTAGACAAAACCCACTCAGTCGATGATGGCTCCGAAAGCCTTTTGGAGTGGTTCTGTGGACTTTTCCATGTGAATATTAAAGTCACCAAAAATGTGAACATTATCTGCCATGACTACAAGGTCCGATAGGAATTCAGGGAACTCAGTGAAGAACGCTGTATACGGCCCAGAAGGCCTGTAAACAGTAGCTATAAAAAGTGATTGAGTAGGCTGCATAGATTTCATGACTTGAAGCTTAAAAGACGACAACGCAGCCATTTTTTTGTAAATTGAAATATTCTATTGTAAGTGTTAGGAACACCTCCACCTTTGCGGGATGCACGGGGATATGGTCACTAGTGTAACCAGGAGGAGAGGGCTCATTTAACACAGTAAATTCATCAGGCTTAAGCCATGTTTCAGTCAAGTCAATCACATCATGATTATTATCAGTGATTAGTTCATTGACTATAACTACATTGGAAGTGAGGGATCTAACATTAAGTAGCCCTATTTTGAGATGTGAAATATCACAATCTCTGTCAATAATGATAGGAATGGTGGAGGTCTTTATTCCAGGGAGATTGCTAATGCGAACACTGCCATGTTTAGTTTTGCCCAACCTAGATCGAGGCACAGACACGGTCTCAATGGGGATAGCTGAGCTGACTACACTGATTATGCAAGTGGCAGACTCCACTAAACTGGCAGGGTGGCTAACAGCCTGCTTATTGGCATGCACCCCATCTCATTGTAGAGCTAGAGGAGTTAGAGCCATGTCTATGTTCATAGATAAGATGAGAGCACCCCTCCAGCTAGGAGTCCGTCAGTCCTCAGCAGGCCAGGCTTGGTCCTGTTTGTGGGTGAGTCCCAGAAAGAGGGCCAATTATCTACAAATTCTATCTTTTGGGAAGGGAAGAAAACAACAGTTTTCAACCAGCGATTGAGTTGTGAGACTCTGTTGTAGAGCTCATCACTCCCCCTAACTGGAAGGGGGCCAGAGACAATTACTCGATGCAGACACATCTTTCTAGCTGATTTACACGCTGAAGCTATGTTGCGCTTGGTGACCTCTGACTGTTTCATCCTAACATCGTTGGTGCCGACGTGGATAACAATATCCCAATTTTAGCCTTAGCCAGCACCATCTTCAGATTAGCCTTCACGTCGGTAGCACTGCCCCCTGGTAAAGTGTATGATTGCTGAATGATTTTTAAAAAGTCTAATACTACGGGTAATGGAGTCGCCAATTACTAGGGTGTTCAATTTGTCAGAGCTAATGGTGGGAGGTTTCGGCACCTGTAACAGGTGGAGGAGAGACCAGAGAAGACTCGGACTCTGACTCCGACTCGTTGCTTAATGGGGAGAATCGGTTGAAAGTTTCTGTCGGCTGTCTGAGCGACACCAGTTGAGCATTCCTACAGCATTTCCTTCCAGAAGCCATGAGAAAATTGTCCGGCAACAGGGACTGTGTGAGAGGATTTCTACCACTATCTGTACTTATTGGTGACACAGACTCTGTTTCATCCTTTCCTAAACTTAAATTACCCGAGACTAGCGATTGTGTCTGAAGCTGGGCTTGCAGCACGGCTGTCCTCGCCATAAGGCAAATGTTCTCCTGTATATTATGAGTACAGGCACTGCAATTAGAAGGCATAATGTTAATGTTACTACTTAGCTTCGGTTGGTGGAGGTCGTGTAGAACCATGTCCAGGTAAAGCGTCCGGGGTGAAAAAGCGAGGGAAAAATAAAAAATATATAAAACGATTTAAAAGTAAAAACCGTAAAGTTGGCAGTTGGCCAAACATGCTAACTGCCCGGTACTCAGCACTCCATTGTCCCTCTAATCACTCTGACATCACTGAAAATGTATTAAAAATTCTAATCAAACACTTGAGAGGCTATGCTATTGAGTGAGAAAACAGAGTGATGGCCACTAATAAAAAGAGGAGGATCCCATCAGCTTTCTATAGGCTAGGCCTACTACATTTATTTCTAAACTTTCCTAATATTAAGCACTTGGCTTATATTTGCAACAGGAATATAGCCTACCTGGCTGGCATGAAAATAGACCACGGGAAAAGCGTCCTCCAAATGAATTAAAATGTCACACATATATTATTTAGTACATGTAAAGACAAGATTAAATCAAGAATAGTCTGATGGGTGACAATATTAGCCTATCAATTGTGAAATATATATTATCACTTGTGAATGATGCCCAGCATAAGAAGAAATGCCTTTTTTTGTGTGACTTTTTCTAATCATAGTTGCACACCTCATGTAGCCTAGCCTATAGGCCTATATGTTTTAATAAGGTTTGTATCACAACTTATAAGTTTCAAGTTTGGGGAAGATCATTTTCACCTTAAAAATGCACCTTTATAATAAAAACATTACATTCATGAATGCATTTGCGGTCACTTTTGAGAACGGTGTTTTCCTCTTATGGAGCATTTGCGCTTATAGCCTACTACCATGTGCGCATTGCTGCGCTTATAATGTGAAGAAATAGTCTAACAGTCTTTTGGACTATCGGGGATAGTAGATTGACATAGGCTAGTGCTTTTGCTGTTTGTTAGGCCTACAAATCTTTTTGGCTGACGAAAAGTATATTTGGACAGTTCTTCCAAAAGCTTCAATATGCACCGCAGAATTGGATTAGGATGCATGCAGTTGCGTCCCCGACATGTCTGTCTTCACTTGTAGCCTGTGAGAAAGACTTGATCATGTGTATGAGAGCCATGTGAGTGGGAGGCACTTCGGATTGTGCAGCACACTCAGGGAGAAGGGCACAACGCAGCACCCCGGGTCGAAAAAGGCATGGATATTTTTAGGGTGCATTACGACCACAAAGGGGATGCTGCTGTAAAAGTCGAGGCATTATCAAGTGCTTGTCAAATTGTGAATGAGAGACGATTGGAGTGTTTACAGCCTGTGCAAAAAAAACAAAGCAGAGCTCATGCCTTTCAAGCAACTTTTTTTCAAATCATCATTGGAGTCTCATCATGCAGCCTTATAATGTATTAAACATCAAAACATATATCCCACCATTTATGGAACAACCAAAGTTACATTAATAATTCTAAATTAATTATATAGGAGTACCTATTTCTTTAACCGCTCAACATAGAATAGCCACATGTGCGCACTCCCTCAAATCGTTTGGAGAAAATATTTATATTTGACTTTGTTGGGTAGGTGGACTTTGTTCAATTGTATTCTTCATACTATAAAATAATATAAAATAATGCCACGGAAATTATAAGCAAATCTTGTCTGCAACTAGTGTAGCCCACAGCCATTTGGCATAACCACATCAGGATCTAACATAAGGACAACTCAGAGTATGCTATTCTTTTCTTCTGAAATATACTACATTTTCTTCATATCATGCTTCTTTAGACCTGTCTAAAATATATGATGGATTTATTGTGAAGGTGTAGGCTATATTACATGGATTTATTTGACTTTTTAAAATGTGTGGAAGCCAGGAGATGCCAAATGTGTTTATGCTAATTAACGGTCAATTACCGTGAGACCGACAGTTACTTGCTTGACAATCACCGGCTGACTAAATGTTGTGACCGCCACAGCCCTAGTCACGATAACAGCTGAAAACTCCTTTGGGAGGTAGAAGGGTCAGCTTTTGACCATAGATACTTCAAGATGGGTGAACAGTGGGTTGACACTCCCACCGCGCTGGAATTAGCACACCAGTTGGAGTTGATGAAGACGCAAACCCCTCCCCCCATCGATATCCCCGACTCCACTGTCCTGTCCGCCCGGTGAACGGAGAATCCATTGAGTTGGATAGCCGTGGGGGGTATCTTTTCTGAGAGCCATGTTTCAGAAAAGCAAAGAATTTAGCAGTTCCGTGAGCTCCGTTGGTCGGAGATCATCCATTTTATTATCAAGTGATTGTACATCAGCCGGTAGAATGGAGGGAAGAGGTGGCCGGTTTTCACTTCGCCTTAATCTCACCAGGATGACCCCTCGCTTGCCTCTGTAACGCCGCCGTTTCCTCTTGGGTAGCCCGAAAATTGGGTTGGTATTACAGAGAGAGAGCAGAGCAGATGAGTCGAAGTAAAAGCCGTTATTGGGCTAAGTAACTGCTGATCTGATGTTCAAGAGTTGTTGTCGGTTGTAAGAAATAATAACGGATACATTTTGTCAAAATAGAGTAAAAATAACAACCACATAATCACAAAACAGCATAGTTGTGCCGGAGCAAAACGGCGGCCATCCAGTGGCGTGCCAACTTGTTCCAGCGAATGAAATAGGCGGGACTTTCCAGCCTCCAGTGGCGGTGGCTATGTAATGTCATCCGACAACAGAGTCACTCGTTACTACAGCTCATAAACTAAGACTGGCTAAAGAGACTGAGATTTAGAAATTAGAAGTGAATAAACATTGATAAAAACAATTCAAATACACAGACAGTCCCCGAATTGACATTTAACAGAGGATTACTTAGAAATTATTATGCATTAATTCAGTGTTTCATTGTAATACATGACTTGTAATTTAATAAAAAAGCAGTAGCACTGTATTTAATGTCTAATAATAGATGGCTATTGGCTTATGTGTTATAAAAGCCGATCAAAATCATTTTTGGGCTATTGCAAGTTAGTTCCTGGCATATGAGTTCCCCTGAGTGTTAATTAGCCTACTATTTCATATGATATACAGCCAAAATATGAACTGGCAGCAGCAGACTAAATCTGTGTCAGAGTGTGTGACTTTTTATTTTTTCTCCTTACCGCGAATGCACTGTCTTCTGCAGCAGCAGCTGATCTGTCAGTGCTATAAGCCTAGCATCATTTCTCAGCACAGACACAGTCATAGCACTCAGACAAGCAGAACCAGAATTTTTATAAAGTTGGTCAATTTCACCATTTAAAAAAAAAAGTCTAGTTAGATTTCCAGTTCATTATCTGACTGAACACTATCTATAGACTTCACTTCGCCATGCTTTTCCTGTTACCGAGTAATGAGCCCGTCCTCCTATAGCCCCTCCCACCAGCCTCCACTGCATGCTACTGTTGTTGCTTTGTACGTACAGACTACTTTAACGCACCACTCTATTCTCCCGACACCTCGCCTGGATCAGTAATCTTTCAAGTCAACACCAAATTTGAAATCCACTTAACACCAAAACATGTATACAGGAGACGACAGCAGAATCATATTTGAAAAGGGATTAGGAAGTGACGTGTAACAAATAATATGTACTCCAAGTTCAGCAGATCAGGATTATCCTTCATTTCCCTGTGAAAAATAGAATATTGTCATTATATTGAACAGTATGTGAGATCTTCTGTCTGCAGCTGGTGCTCTGGGTGATAGAATCCTATAGAGGACTGTCCAGGCCCTGAGGTACTGCTGTCAGTCAAGACGAGAGGAGAGAGCCTCTACCTCTGTATCTGCCTCTGCACATATTTAGAGAGAGAGAGAGATGGTGAGAAAAGAGAGCAATAGAGAGAGAGGAGAGAGAGAGAGAGAAAGAAAGAATGAAAGAAAAAAGAGAGGGAGAGAGAGATGGAGAGGGAGGGTGAGAAGGAGGACAAGCAGAAGGAGGGAAGGGAAGACGTCAACCCACTATTTGAGTGTCCTTGGAGAGCAGTTTTAATAGAGCCTTTATTTCCAGCCTGTCGCTCACCATAACGAGCGAAATAACCATGTCTGTCCAATCAGCCCTCTCCACCTCCCTTCCGCTCTCTTTCTTTATTCCCCCTCTCTCTCTCGCTTCTTCATCCCTCTCGCTCTTTCTCTCCCTGTCTCTCTCTTTCTTTATCCCCATCTCTCCCCCTGTTTCTCTGTCTCCACCACTATCTCTCTCTCAGTAGCCAAGGAGACCTGTGTTTGGCCTTGACCTGCTTGGAGAGAGAGATGGAACTCTCAGCTCTCTGTTATGTGTTGCTGTTTTTCACTGAAAATAACATATTATACAATTCACGGCCAAGCTAAAATAGAATGTGATTTTTAGACTGGAATCAGGCTGCTTATTGGGATTCACAGTCATAATTCCTCACGCTTTCTTGTACAGTGAGTATACAAAACATTAAGAAAACCTACTCTTTCCATGACATACATGTATGTAGACTGACTAGTTTAATCCAGCTGAAAGTTATGATCCCTTATTTATGTCATTTGTTCAATCCACTTCAATCAGTGTAGATGAAGGGGAGAAGACAGTTTAAAGAAGGATTTTTAAGCCTCAAGACAAATGAGACATGGATTGTGTGTGTGCCATTCAGAGGGTGAATGGGCAAGACAAAATATTGAAGTGCCTTTGAACGTGGTATGGTAGGAGGCAGGAGGTGCCAGGCGCACCAGTTTGTGTCAAGAATCGCAATGCTGCTGGGCTTTTCACGTTCAACAGCTTCCTGTGTGTATCAAGAATGGTCCACCACCCAGAGGACATCCAGCCAACTTGACACAACTGCGGGAAGCATTGGAGTCAATATGGTCCCCTGTGGGACGCTTCGGTACCTTTTAGAGTCCATGCCCCAATGAATTGAGGCAGTTCTGAGGGCAAAAGGGCGGGGGGGGGGTGCAACTCAATATTAGGAAGGTGTTCCTAATGTTTGGTATACTCAGTGTACATTCAATTTACACACACAGCCACCATGTTGTTTTTGCTCTTAATGGTACATTGAAAATTGAAAGATGTAGTTGTGAATACGTGCCTTGCATTTGTGATGACATTTCAATTCAGATGTGACAGGAAGCAGTTAAAGAAGAAGCCTTTTCCGTTTTAGAAGGTATATTTAAAGCCACTGTCAATTTGCCAAAGGCCTCAGAAGTACTTTGCTGTAATTGTGATCAACAGCTGTGGTGTCACATAAAGGAAGTAGAGGGTGAAACGTTTCATTGGAAACGTAACCTCCTGGGCATGTAAGCTTAACAACAGAACAGTTTTAATGAATATACGCTGAAAATAGTTCCATTTGTGTATATTTAGAACTGCATTGCCTCTAGTTTATAAGTAGTGACTAACCGCTCTGTCTTTCTGTGAACAATTCCATGCAGTCAGATTGGATAAACTATGATTTAAAGGCCCAGTGTAGTAAACATTAAGTTTTTCCTGTATTTTGTATTATATTGGGCAACAGCTGCTTTTTAGCAGTGTTATTTCCTTTATAGTTGCTGGTTGAAAATACAATCTACATAGGACCTTCTAATGTGCAGGTTTGTATGGGCGGGAGTTTCAGCGTTCCATGGTGACATCACCATGCAGTAAATTGGTTAATAGGCCAATAACAAAGAGCGTTCCAAACCTCTCTACCAATAACAGCTGGTTTTCAGTTTCCCCCTCCCCACTCAGACCACTCCCTGTCCTAGCAAAATTCTTGCTTGAGAAATAGTTTTTTGCTAAAAAGCTATTTTTGCCCATTTTAATGGAAATCTATTACAGTAAGGTACTTAATTGTTACAGAGAAATTATTTGATATTGATTTAAAATGGCTGCATTGGGCCTTTAAATAGATTCAGCTTTTTTCCCCTTCTTGGCTCGAGACCACATGCCGCTTCTCTATTTCAAAGCGTGTGAAGCTCTGTCAACTGACATTCACTGGCAACAAAGAGCATGAGAGATTTCACTATGACTGAGAGAATAGAGAACATGCTTAATTTCAACCATAGTTATTCCTTTTGGTGTAACCAAATGATATGCTTTTATCCAGAAAACACAGTTGACCGAAATACTTATTTCCTGAAGGAAGAACATCACCATCCCCTAGACTTAAACATGATGTCTATATCTCTCTACCTGCTGTAGGACTGTATACATGTAACGTTTAACCACCTCTTTGAGCCCCAGCATGAATGCATATAGTTCCCTTAAAGCCATGTTGAAATATGTCATGTATAGGAGCATAGAAAACCTGCTGTGTTTGACTTAGACAAACGTTCACATCTCTTAAATAGATAAGGGCCTAATCTCCACGACATTTGATCAATGGTTAATCTGCTGGAGAAATTCTATTAAAGGGTTGAAGGCTCATTAGCCGATAGATCTGAATCCTATTACTGCTGTGGCAGAGGGAGACGACACGGGGAGAGATGAGAGGGGAGGAAAGGAAAGATGAGAGGAGAGATGATAGGGGAGGAAAGGAGAGAAGGAGAGATGAGAGGGGAGGAAAGGTAAGGAGAGAGGAGAGATGCAAAATCTGGATCCCTACAAATCAGCTGGGCAAGACAATCTGGACCCTCTCTTTCTAAAATTATCCGCCGAAATTGTTGCAACCCCTTTTACTAGCCTATTCAACCTCTCTTTCATATCGTCTGACATCCCCAAAGATTGGAAAGCTGCCGAGGTCATCCCCCTCTTCAAAGGGGGAGACACTCTAGACCCAAACTGTTATAGACCTATATCCATCCTGCCCTGCCTTTCTAAAATCTTCGAAAGCCAAGTTAATAAACAGATCACCGACCATTTCGAATCCCACCGTACCTTCTCCACTATGCAATCTGGTTTCCGAGCTGGTTATGGGTGCACCTCAGCCACGCTCAAGGTCCTAAACGATATCATAACTTCCATCGATAAAAGACAGTACTGTGCAGCCGTCTTCATCGACCTGGCCAAGGCTTTTGACTCTGTCAATCACCGCATTCTTATCGTCAGACTCAATAGCTTTTGATTCTCAAGTGACTGCCTCGCCTGGTTCACCAACTACTTCTCAGATAGAGTTCAGTGTGTCAAATTGGAGGGCCTGTTGTCCGGATCTCTGGCAGTCTCTATGGGGGTGCCACAGGGTTCAATTCTCAGGCTGACTCTTTTCTCTGTATATATCAATGATGTCGCTCTTGCTGCTGGTGATTCTCTGATCCACCTCTACGCAGACGACACCATTCTGTATACATCTGGCCCTTCATTGGACACTGTGCTAACAAACCTCCAGACGAGCTTCATTACTCTGGACGGTTCTGACCTAGAATATGTGGACAACTACAAATACCTAGGTGTCTGGTTAAACTGTAAACTCTCCTTCCAAACTCACATTAAGCATCTCCAATCCAAAATTAAATCTAGAATCGGCTTCCTATTTAGCAACAAAGCCTCCTTCACTCATGCCGCCAAACATACCCTCGTAAAACTGACTATCCTACCGATGCTTGACTTCGGCGATGTCATTTACAAAATAGCCCCCAACACTCTACTCAGCAAACTGGATGTAGTCTATCACAGTGCCGACCGTTTTATCACCAAAGCCCCATATACTACCCACCACTGCGACCTGTATGCTCTCGTTGGCTGGCCCTCGCTACATATCCGTCGCCAAACCCACTGGCTCCAGGTCATCTATAAGACTTTGCTAGGTAAAGCCCCGCCTAATCTCAGCTCACTGGTCACCATAGCAACACCCACCAGTAGAATGCGCTCCAGCAGGTATATTGCACTGGTCATCCATGAAGCCAACACTTCCTTTGGCCGCCTTTCCTTCCAGTTCTCTGCTGCCAATGACTGGAACAAATTGCAAAAATCTCTGAAGCTGGAGTCTTACTTCTCCCTCTCTAACTTTAAGCATCAGCTGTCAGAGCAGCTTACCGATCACTGTACCTGTACACAGCCAATCAGTAAATGGCACACCGGACTACCTCATCCCCATATTATTACTTACCCTCTTGCACCCCAGCATCTCTACTTGCAAATCATCATCTGCACATCTATCACTCCAGTATTAATGCTAAATTGTAATTATTTTCACCTCTACCTTCTACATTTGCACACACTGTACATAGATTTTTCAATTTGTATTTTATTTTGTGTTATTGACTGTACGGTTGTTTATGTGTAACTCTGTTGTTGTTGTTTTTGTCACACTGCTTTGTGTTTATGTTGGCCAGGTCTTTATGTTGGCCAGGTCGCAGTTGTAAATGAGAACTTACTTATTTAACCTACCTGGTTAAATAAAGGTGAAATAAAGAAAACATTAAAAGATGAGAAGGAGAGGTGAGGAAAGGAGAGAAGGAGAGATGAGAGGGGTGGAAAGGAGAGAAGGATTATAGAGGAGAAGAGGACAAGAAGAAGGGAGAGGCCAAAGAGAGAAGAGAGGAAGGAATGAGGGGAAGATGAGGAGAGGAGGCCTGAGCTGTGCTCTCCAGGGGATCCTGCTGTGTTCTGTTTTGTCTGGGGGAATCGAATGGGAAGGTCACTGACAGTGCAGGGCCATTTTCATAATGAGGAACTCTGATAATGTATCACACATGCACACAATCATAAAGAAGCCATCAGTGCCTACACAGACACATTTAATCAATCTAAAACCTGGGTCCTCATATTTAGCCCCCACCCTGTTTTCACTAGCATCTCTCATCTAATTAAATATGGGTTTAAATAGTAGGGCATTTTCTCATACGGTGCAGTTGATTCAGATGTTGAATGTATTTACACCTCGTTCCTTTGTAAGAAATGGGTGCTCCCTTCGTTGTTCGTTGAAATAAATTGGTTTACAATAGGCTAGTGATGAGAAAAGAGAAGAGTGGGAGAGATAGAGGGTGGGATACAAGACTTGTGAGCATGTGACGAATGCTGTATTGTGGAGAGCATAATTAGAGTCAAGGTTGAAGCCTGGTTCCTGTGCTCTTTACCGTCAATGAGACCTACAGCAAGAATGGATTCACAAGCTTCCAAGGTCTTCCAAGGGTTTTTAACACCCCTCTTCAGGGGACATTTGTTTTGTGCTGTAATGAAACAAAATCAAGTAAATATGTAAGATTCATTACAATTGCCATGTTCACAAACTGATTTCTTCTATTGATGAACGTACCCGTCTCTCGCTGTGTTTTCATGCCAGATCGATACAGCGTGCATATCCTATCAAATCCTGGACACGCTTTTGTATCAATTATGGATCAGTCAATGTTGAAAAGCCTATCAGGCAAGAATGAAGCTAAGTTCTGTATGCGGTTCCTGCTGACATGATTCAGAACAAAAAACTATTGGAGATTGAGGTATGTTCTTACATGTCTCTCTCTCTTTCTGTCTCGCTCTCTCTTTCTGTCGCTCTCTCTCTCATTCTCTCTCACTCTCTCTCTCTTTCTCTCTCTCTCGCTCTCCTGATAGACATTGATGAGTGTTCTGATGGGTTCGTGGAGTGTAATGACAAAGCCATCTGTGTCAACCTGCCCGGCTGGTACCACTGCGAGTGTCGTGATGGCTACCACGACAATGGATTGTTCTCGGCCAATGGGGAGTCGTGCATAGGTGAGTTGACCCGCCCTTTTTCTCTCAATACTAAAAGAAGCTCCGTGGTTGTAGGCAAACTTCATTCAGCTCGTCACATGATAATGCCTATTGAAATTCCATGCATAGAGTATATTAGCACACTAGTTTGTGTGTTTCCATTATTCTAGTGTATTCTAACATTGATCATAGCAGCATATCTAACCATTGCAGAGATAGACATTTCCTTGGCCTTCTTTTGGCCATTTTTTTGCTGTCTGGTGCAGGTAATAGTGTTATTGGACATACCATTACTGGTACATTTTCCTCCAAATCCCTGTCTGCTTTTTACTGCTCATGGAATCTTTCTGAAACATTCTCTAGTCTAAAGCAACCTGTCAAGGGCTTGTCAAAATGGAAGAAAACCCTCAATCTAGCAGTGCACCTCAGCAGTAACAGTGCTGCAGCTCTGTCTGTCTGCCTGCTATATAGCCTAATTTTACCTGTCAAGTCTACCTGATCGACACAGCCCACTGGGCACAGACGTCAATTCAACGTCTATTCCACGTTGATTCAACGTAATTTAATTGAAATGACATGGAAACAACGTTGATTCAACGTTGATTCAGTGTGTAGCCAGTGGAAGAGCACATTAAAGGGGAAGTTTACCTAAAATCCAACATTTCGTAAGTGAGTCCATATATTGAAACTAGTTTCCCCGATTCTATTTTGGGGGAGAGGCGAAGACAGTAGCCAAGCATTACAAATGAGTTATACGAAGTAAAACAGCAACCTACAAACATATGCTTATAATCTGTAATACATTTTTTATGGCTTTGGGGCTAAAAGTAATTATATTGTTAGGATACTCATGGCCACTATTCTGTCTATTCTTCAATGTATTTATTTTTTATTTAACCTTTATTTAACTAGGCAAGTCAGTTAAGAACACATTCTTATTTACAATGACGACCTGTCCCGGCCAAACCCGGACGACGCAGGGCCAATTGTGCGCCGCATTCCAGGCTGTATCACGACCGGATAAAATAAAACTGTATTTGTCACATGCGCCGAATACATCAGGTGTAGACTTTACCATGAAATGCTAACTTAGGAACCCTTTCCCAACAATGCAGTTAAAAAGTAAGAATTACTGTGTAAGTACTGTGTAACAATGTAAGATGACACAATTACTGTCTAGCTCCTCAACATATGCTAACTGGTAGAACACCTAGACTACAACACAATAAGATCAACTCAAAATGCAATGATTAGACTATACATACGTCCACATGTTCGCTTTAATGCTTTCTCTTCTCAGAGGACGTGCGTGAAGCTAGCCACAATAAGGATGAGCCACAAAAGGGAATTTGCGGTTCGCCTTCAAAATAAAGGCTCCATTGAAAATTATTTAAAACGGATACAAGTAGTGGAATCATGTCATATTTGGACTAGATAATGCTAAACAAGGTAGGAATGTTGTTATTTAAATCCAACAAAATATAATTATTTATTTATTATTATGGTTAGCTTCACACAGGTGGCTGTAGGAGTGTTTACATCGTATTTCCTGTTTGTATCGTTAGTAGCCATCTTCTGCATGTGTCTGTATCTTTCAATGGAAAGCAGTGAAATGTGCCTTCTTTCCTAGATTTATTACATAAGTCCAGCCAGGGACCGATCTCTTTAGGCTACCTGTGATACATCTTTTAACTTTTGCGCCTGCTCCTTCTCCCTCCTATAAAACTCACATGTTACATCAAGCTCCAAATAACGGCATATACCTCACAGATTTGCCCCACGAGAGCGCAGTTGTTACCCATGTCCGCTGTTGTTGCAGTCGGCCACATAATATAATGATATCAAATAATCGCAATAGTTTTAGGTGGAAAAGTACACATTTCCTGACTCAAAACCAATAGTACTTTTGACAAAAGTAAGTCATTTGGCCATACACTTTCAATAAAACAAAGAATTTATTCACAATTTACGGATTTCTCAATCGCTCTTTGACAACGGAGCAGGTCCTGCACAAAGACAAGTCATGAGTCACGTGATCCGTTTTTACAGCTTTTCAGTTCTAGTTTGGAATCATTTGTCTTTTTTTAAGCAGTAAGATGTGTGAATTTATGCATAAGCTACGGTATTTGAACTGCGTTGAGCATATGTGTGAAGTCATCTCTCTTGCTCCCTACAGATATCAACGAATGCAAGATGGAGAGGAACACCTGTGCCAATGACACAGTGTGCTTCAACTTGGAGGGGGGCTATGACTGCAGGTGCCCCCACGGGAGGAACTGCACTGGAGACTGTATCCTTGACAACAAAGTCAAACACAACAGGCAGATCTGGGTGCTGGACAACGATAGGTGCTCCGTCTGCTCCTGTCAGGTGAGACAGAGAGGTAGATGGGTATAACACAAACAATGGTCAGATCAGTGGTGTTCTATTAGTTGACGTTAAACAATATGATGATTGGTTATCAATTCAGTTTGATATATGTTTAACCCAGAGGTCTGAACATGTAAATGCATCAACCAGTTGTTTTTGGAAAACTTGGTTTTAAATTAACCAAAATAATATCTATATTTTCCCTCGTGAATCTACGGCTACAGTCTTGAAACGTTTAGTAATTTAGTGTTTCATTTTTGATAATGTCTGGCAATGCTAGCAGGTGATTATAGAGGATTAGTATGGGTATTGAATGATCAAGCATCACATTATTAATTTGATTACAGAGGAGGAGGGCAGAAATTAAGCTTAAATGAAACGAGTCATTTTAATTGATTGGAAAAATTGAGAACCTGCCTGTCAAAATTAGCAGTATTGAACGGCTGAGTGAACAGAGAGCATAAACATGTTGTTGTTTTGGAGCGGTCACGGTCAGCTAGTAGGGAGCAATGGTAATTTTGAGTGTGTGTAATTAACCAATAACCAAGGTCAACTAGCAAAGATTGTTTGTGGGTTATAGAGCCCAAGACAGTACTTTGAGACTGTACTCGAGTCGTGTGTCGATTGATAGACCATGCATCTGCCCACCCCTCTGTGCAGACTGGCCAGGTGATGTGCAGGAGGATGGTGTGTGACTGTGAGAACCCCACAGCTGACCTGTTCTGCTGTCCAGAGTGTGACCCTCGCCTCAGCAGCCAGTGTCTGCACCAGAACGGCCTGCTGACCTACGGCAGTGGAGAGTCCTGGGTGGAGAACTGCCAGCAGTGCCAGTGTCTGGTAAGTACCAACAATACACAGCCTATAGAGAGATAGGACACACTGTACTCCACTTTAGGAATGAATGTACGGGAGATACTGGACATCAGAGTGGTGGCCAGGGGAATAGTAAAGGTGTGTGTTTACGGGCATGTGCAGGTCCCTGTGTCCACACAGTGGGTGGCCTCGGAGAAGTGTTGTGGATAAGCTTGTTAGGTTGTCCTGGCAATATATAAAACAGAATTATGACGTGTCAAGAGCGTTCTTTATTGAATCTCCCATGAAGAAATGTGCACTGTTTGCATCGACTCTCTCCACTGTGCCGACCTTTTCTAAGGTTCCCGCATCCCTGCTGTTCAAACAACAGGAAGGCTTTTTTATGAGGATTTCACACTAAATCTGACAGAACATCACTACCTACCGCCTCCGATACGCCTTTCAGACGCACTTTACAACCAGATATATTTTTATTAAATGCAAATGTCACGCTTGGCATTCTCCCTGGCCATTCTGCTCCCAGAGAGAAGCAACACTTAGCTGCATTTGTGTCACTATGCCTTTGCGTCGACCCACAAATCATCGTTCTGTCAGCCCTCTCTCTCTGCCGCCCGCCAGTCCCCTCCAGAAGAGTGGTATTACTGTTGGTCATTTTCTCCCTGAGATCAAACAGAGTGTTGTAGAACAGACACACAGACAGCCATGCCACATCACTCTCCTTCTGTGATTAGCATATGAATACAGGGACACAAATGGTGCAGGTCCATGCAGGATTTAACCCGGTGTTTTACCCAAAAGGCTCAGACTTTTCTATTTCCATCTACGCGGGCCGTCACCCGTCTCTCACTTGGGGTCAAAACCACGCCACTGGTACTTTTCAACTGTCATTTATGTAGCAATGTCTAACTGTGAACTTTAATACCTGCCCGCAAAACAACTGTTTTTTATTATGCAGAGGTTGATGATTCTGCTCATTACAAATCCTCACTGTCAGCCCTAGCTATGGAAACACAATTTCCCTAATATAACATAAGGGTGTATACACTGGTGTTACAGTCGAAAAACAGCATAAGTCAGATCCATAGCTAGAGTAGCAGGCAGCATAATGTTGTTCCCTTCTCCCATTGTGATGCTGTCCTTAAGGGCCTTGGGTGGATTACTTACAGCAGGCCATTATAGGGCTGGAAAAGTGTTGGAGAGGCAGGTAGATGTAGACTGCTCCCTCTCTCCCTCCCCGAGGCAGGCACTCATATCCACGCACTCACACACACGCACACGTGCGCACACACACACACACACACACACACACACACACATACACACACACACACACAAACACACACACACACACGCACACACACACACACACACACACACACACACACACACACACACACACACACACACACACACACACACACACACACACACAGCCACCAGTCAAAATGGTATAAACAGCAGCGCTTAAAAGAGAGGAGGGGAGGAGAATGGTGCGTAGAGATAAGCGTGGGATCCAGTAGCATGACAGGGACGTGAAATGGACCCTGAATGCCTCCATAGTTATCAGAGCCAGAACCATACGGGCTCCGCTCACCAGGGAAACGGACAAGCTTAGAATCTTAGACATAGATACAAGCCACCTTTTACTTAAAATGTACTTGTGCACTCAAGCAAATGACAGAATATGTTATTTGACGTATGTACAGTATATATATACAAAAGCATGTGGACACCCCTTCAAATTAGTGGATTTGGCTATTTCAGCCACACCTACTGCTGACAGGTGTATACAATCGAGCACACAGCCATGCAATCTCCATAGACAAACATTGGCAGTAGAATGGTCTTACTGAAGAGCTCATTGACTTTTAACGTGGCACCATCATAGGATGCCACCTTTCCTACAAGTCAGCATGTCAAATTTCTGCCCTGCTAGAGCTGCCCCTGTCAACTGTAAGTGCTGTTATTGTGAAGTGGAAATGTCTAGGAGCAACAACGGCTCAGCCACGAAGTGGTAGGCCACACAAGCTCACTGAACGGGACCGCCGAGTGCTGAAGTGCATAGCGCCTTAAAATCGTCTGACCTTGGTTGCAAGATCACAATGCACAATGCCAAGCGTCGGCTGGAGTGGTGTAAAGCTCGCCGCCATTGGACTGGAGCAGTGGAAACGCGTTCTCTGGTAAGATGAATCAAGCTTTCTTCATCTGGCAGCCCGACAGACTAATCTGGGTTTGGCAGATGCCAGGAGAACGCTACCTGCCCCAATGCATAGTGTCAACTGTAAAGTTTGGTGAGGAGGAATAATGGTGTGGGGCTGTTTTTCATGTTTTTCATGTTTTTCATGATTCTGCCTCTTACGCCTCTTAGTTCCAGTGATGGGAAATCTTAACACTACAGCATACAATGACATTCTAGACGATTCTGAGCTTCCAACTTTGTGGCAACAGTTTGGGGAAGGCCCTTTCCTGTTTCAGCATGACAATGCCCTCGTTCACAAAGCAACGTTCCAATTCACCTTTGGGATGAATTGGGACGCCGACTGCGGCCAGGCCTAATCGCCCAACATCAGTGCCCGACCTCACTCATGCTCTTGTGGCTGAATCGAAGCAAATCCCTGCAGCAATGTTCCAACATCTAGTGGAAAGCCTTCCCAGAAGAGTGCAGGCTGTTATGGCAGCAAAGGGGTGACCAACTCTCCATGATTTGGGCATTAATATGGAGTTGGTGATATGTATATCGAATTATATATGTTCAACGAGCAGGTGTCCACATACTTTTGGTCACATAGTGTATCTCTGACTCGCTACAATAGGTATAGAATGTTATGGGTATAGGATACTCTTTTAGCCATAGACCTGGAGACATGAAACATGGTTGTAGTAGGACACAAGGTTGTCTAGCCAAGGCAAATCTCTGACAAGGCTCACTAAACCAAATGTCACCAGTAAATGTCATTCTTCGCAGACGTTTTTTGGACGGACTCTGACGTGTACTGAGATTCATAATAGGAAAGGAAAAGGAAAGATTGAAGAAATTAGTTTCTGATCTAGAGAAAGAGATTTTAGTGACTGACCCACCTTCCAGGGCCCATGTGAAGGTGATTAAATTACATCCCATACTGTGTCATGAATACCTATAGTCTAAAGCTTTCCCTAAAGCTTTCCCCATTGCCTCTGGCAATGGGGAAAGAGTTCTGCTTCAGGGGAATCACACTTAAAATGTTTACTCACTAAATGAAGGCAGGGAGCACACATTAGCACAGCATGTGCCTGTATTTTATAGCCCACTAATTTACTACAATATCACTAAAATGCAGAGCTAGCTGATTTTCAGCGATATTAAATAATCCGATGGGAGACTTACAGCAAACTAAACTCATAAGCAGTTTTGAGTTTCTGTGTGTGTGTGTGTGTGTGTGTGTGTGTGTGTGTGTGTGTGTGTGTGTGTGTGTGTGTGTGTGTGTGTGTGTGTGTGTGTGTGTGTGTGTGTGTGTGTGTTTTTTTCTTGCGCATGCTGATTTTTACATTTTCCAAAGAGGTGTAAACCACTCACTTCAGGGATGAAAATGTTATCAGAACTGGGTGATGCGGAATCATATCTAGGAAGGTGGCCAACATTATGACCTGTATTCACTGGCTTATTGAAACGGCTGCTGGAGAAATCCAATAAGGGTTCCCCAACTGGTGGGTGATTTCATTTGACCCCCACCAAGTTTTCTGAGCAAAAAATGAATTATATTTTTTATTATTACTGTTATTACTATTATTACTATTTTAATTTTGGAAATTGGTCTCACGCTACATGACCAAAAGTATGTGGACCTGCTTGTCAAACATCTCATTCCAAAATCATGGGCATTAATATGTAGTTGGTCCCTTCTTTGCCGCTATAACAGCCCCCACTCCTCTGGGAAGGCTTTCCTGTCATGGTCGTTTAGAGAGGGATTGGACCAAGGTGCAGCGTGGTAGACATACATTTGTACTTTTATTAGAATGACACCGAAAAACAACAAAATACAAACACGAACGTAACTCTACGTGCAGAAAGCAACTACACACAAACAAGATCCCACAACTAAAGGTGGAAAAAAAGGCTGCCTAAATATGATCCCCAATCAGAGACAATGATAGACAGCTGCCTCTGGTTGGGAACCATACCCGGCCAACGAAGAAATGGAAAAACTAGAATGCCCACCCAAAGCACACCCTGTCCTAACCAAATAGAGAAATAAAAAGGCTCTCTAAGGTCAGGGTGTGACATGTCCACTAGATGTTGGAACATTGCTGCGGGCTCTTGCTTCCATTCAGCCACAAGAGCAATAGTGAGGTCGGGCACTAATGTCGGGCGATTAGGCCTGGATCGCAGTCGTCATTCCAATTCATCCCAAAGGTGTTCGATGGGGTTGAGGTCAGGGCTCTGTTCAGGCTAGTCAGGTTCTTCCTCACTGATCTCGACAAACCATTTCTGTAAGGACCTTGCTTTGTGCATTGTCATGCCGAAACAGAAAAAGCCTTCCCCAAAATGTTGCGGTTCTTGTGCTGATGTTGATTCCAGAGGCAGTTTGGAACTCGGGAGTGAGTGTTGCAACCGAGGTCAAACTATTTTTGCGCGCTATGGTTTTCAGCACTCGGCGCTCTCTTTCTGTAAGCTTGTGTGGCCTACCACTTCTTGGCTGAACCGTTGTTGCTCCTAGACATTTGCACTTCACAATAACAGCACTTACATTTGACTGGGGCAGCTCATGGCAGAAATTTGACTAACTGACTTGCTGGAAAGGTGGCATCCTGTGACTGTGACATGTTGAAAGTCACTGAGCTCTTCAGTAAGGCAATTCTACTGCCAATGTTTGTCTATGGAGATTGCATGGCTGTGTGCTCGATTTCATACACCTGTCAGCAACGGGTGTGGCTAAAATAGCCGAATCCACCAATTTGAAGGGGTATCCACATACTTTTGTATATATAGTGTATTTGATCATAGTTATGGTGCCGGAGGGGATGGCTGACATTTTACAGGCTTCTATTTTAGTTTGTTTTTTCACATTGTTTGTAACTCATTTTGTATTTATTATTCGTAGCTGTCTATTTACCACCACAAACCAATGCTGGCACTAAGACTGCACTCAACCAGCTGTATAAGGCCATAAGCAAACAAGAAAAGGCTCATCCAGAAGCGGCGCTCCTAGAGGCCGGAGACTTAAATCTGTTTCACTTCATTTCTACCAGCATGTCACATGTGCAACCAGAAGAAAAAAAACTCTAGACCACCTTTACTCCACACAGATAGATGCATACAAAGCTCTCCCTCACCATCCATTTGGCAAATCTCACCATAATTCTATCCGCCTGATTCCTGCTTACAAGTATTAATGTATTTACTTTATTTAACCTTTTATTTAACTAGGTAAGTCAGTTAAGAACAAATTCTTATTTACAATGACGGCCTATCCCGGCCAAACCCAGCCAAACCCTAACCTGGACGACACTGAGCCAATTGTGAGCCACCCTATAGGACTCCCAATCATGGCCGGTTGTGATACAGCCTGGAATCAAATCAGAGTCTGTAGTGACGCCTCTAGCACTGAGATGCAGTGCCTTAGACCGCTGCGCCACCCGGGAGTCCAAAATCTCTATCTTTACATGATCATTTCTTGTCGCCTCAAGGTAGTATATAAGTATACTGAAACATTTGACAAGGGACAGGAACTATAAAATTGTAGGGATAATTGACTGTATATATTACTGTCTATCCCTGTCCCAGTGATATGACTCCAGTATATCTGTCTGTCTCTCCCTCCCACAGCAGGGTCAGGTGGACTGCTGGCCTTTGTCGTGCCCGCCAGTGGACTGTGAGTTCACGGTGGTGCCCGAAGGCGAGTGCTGTGCCCGCTGCATCATCGACCCCTGCCAGGCCGACACCATCCGCAACGACATCACCAAGACGTGCACGGACGAGCACGGCATCCAGCGCTTCAGCGGCTCCTCCTGGGTCAAACATGGCACTGAATGCACCCTCTGCCAGTGCAAGGTAACAGCCATGGGTATTTATTATATCTATGCAGACTTCGGCCAACTATCCTCCATATTGGTACCAAACTCTCCATGACTCTATCGAGGTTCTAAATGTCAGACCAAATTTGCCTTTCAGTGAGAAAAGTAGAAATAGCTCATTCTGAAGTAGAGAAAATTCAAAGAGAAGAACTGTATTGTGGTTGAATTCTAACAGCGACTCACTCTAAAGTCTCTCTCTCCTCCCCCTCTTTCAGAATGGACATATCTGTTGCTCAGTGGACCCCATGTGCCTTTAGTTCCTGAAGCTCTGAAGGCACCTCCCTGTACATTGTTATCCATGTAAAAACAACTTGCATTTTCCACCCTCCTGTCCAACTTCTTTATACCAAATACAAACATGTATCATAGAACACAGATGATGAACTACAGTAGGCCTTCCCACATGCCCCCTCTCTGTGTTCAGCCTCACCAATCAGGGTGACCCATGTGCATTGAGGAACACCCCCGAATCATCTGCAACATGACACTGTAAAATACTATTATGCTGGCATGACTGTGCTCATCGTAGAAACATTTAGCTGATTTCTAAACTTTTAATCTCTAAATGATATCCTAGGTAGTGATCGTTTTAGTCTTCATTTTAATTTGCCACATTATGAAAGTTGTCTATATTTTGTGGTCCTCTGTAGGATTACTTTCCATTTTGTATTTATTTCAAGGCTTGTTATTGTGTAATAGTGAAATAAAGTATTTCCATTTACATTAATTGAGTTTGTTTGAGCTTGTCTTTTTTCATGACATTCTTGTATTGCTCATCTAGAACTTTGATATCCATTTGATTCCAAGCATTACTCTTACTACACATTCTGTGGTCACAATAATGTCAAAAACTCCTCCTCCCAGGTCTCCTTGACCTGAATCTTCAATCAACACAGATGATGACAAATCGCTTGAGCTTTGCCTTCTCAGACGTCCCCACTTCCTGTGATGAGGACAGCGAGGTGAGAGAGAGGTCCTGTCAAAACATATGTAAGCTTGAAAGCGTGTTAAAGGAGAGGAGAGCTCATCTTGGATGTGACACCAGCAGTCACAGCATGTAAGAGGTACACATCCTCACGGCTAACCTTTCACATCTATTATTCATTCATTGCGCTGGTGGGATTCCTCTGTCTGCCCTGCTGCCTGGGTACATCGTGGTGGTGATTACATCGTTTATTAAAAAAAGCATGATTATTTCACCTTTATTTAACCAGGTAGGCTAGTTGAGAACAAGTTCTCATTTACAACTGCGGCCTGGCCAAGATAAAGCAAAGCAGTGCGACACAAACAACAACACAGAGTTACACATGGAACAAACAAACATACAGTCAATAATACAATAGAAAAAAATCTATATACAGCATGTGCAAATGAGGTAGGATGGAAGTAGGATGGAGAATGGAGGTAAGGCAGTAAATATGCCATAGTGGTGAAAAAATTACAATATAGCAATTAAACACAGGAGTGATAGTGCAGTAGTAAATGAGTCTGCAAGTAGAGATACTGGGGTGCAATGGAGCAAAATAAATCAAATTAATAATAGTATGGGGATGAGGTAGTTGGATGGGCTATTTACAGATGGTCTATGTACAGGTGCAGTGATCTGTGAGCTGCTCTGACAGCTGGTGCTTAAAGCTAGTGAGGGAGATATGAGTCTCCAGCCTCAGTGATTTTTGCAGTTCGTTCCAGTCATTGGAAGCAGAGAACTGGAAGGAAAGGCGGCCAAAGGAGGAAATTGCATTGGGGGTGACCAGTGAAATATACCTGCTGGAGTGGGTGCTACGGGTGGGTGCTGCTATGCTGACCAGTGAGCTGAGATAAGGCGGGGCTTTACCTAACAAAGACTTATAGATGACCTGGAGCCAGTGGGTTTGGCGAGGAATATGAAGCGAGGGCCAGCCAACGAGAGCATGCAGGTCGCAGTGGTGGGTAGTATATGGGGCTTTGGTGACAAAACGGATGGCACTGTGATGGACTGCATCCAATTTGCTGAGTAGAGTGTTGGAGGCTATTTTGTAAATGTCATCGCCGAAGTCAAGCATCGGTAGGATGGTCAGTTTTACGAGGGTATGTTTGGCAGCATGACTGAAGGAGGCTTTGTTGCGAAATAGGAAGCCGATTCTAGATTTCATTTTGGATTGGAGATGCATAATGTGAGTCTGGAAGGAGAGAATGCAGTCTAACCAGACACCTAGGTATTTGTAATTGTCCACATATTCTAGGTCCAGAGTAGTGATGCTGGACGGACGTGCAGGTGCAGGCAGTGATCGGTTGAAGAGCATGCATTTAGTTTGAGAGTTGTATGGCATTGAAGCTCGTCTGGAGGTTGGTTAACATAGGGTCCAAAGAAGGGCCAGAAGCATAAAGAATGGTGTCGTCTGCGTAGAGGTGGATCAGAGAATCACCAGCAGCAAGAGTGAAATCATTGATGTATACAGAGAAAAGAGTCGGCCCGAGGATTGAACCTTTGGCACCCCCATAGAGACTGCCAGAGGTCCGGACAACAGGCCCTCCGATTTGACACACTGAACTCTGAACTCTGAGAAGTAGTTGGTGAACCAGGCGAGGCAGTCATTTGAGAAAACAAGGCTGTTGAGTCTGCCAATAAGAATGTGGTGATTGACAGAGTCGAAAGCCTTGGCCAGGCCGATGAATACAGCTGCACAGTACTGTCTCTTATCGATGGCGGTTATGATATTGTTTAGGACCTTGAGCGTGGCTGAGGTGCACCCATGGCCAGCTCGGAAACCAGATTGCATAGCGGAGAAGGTACGATGGGATTCGAAATGGTCGGTGATCTGTTTATTAACTTGGCGTTCGAAGACCTTAGAAAGGCAGGGTAGTCTGTAGCAGTTTGTGTCTAGAGTGTCTCCCCCTTTGAAGAGGGGAATGACCTCGGCAACTTTCCAATCTTTGGGGATCTCAGACGATACGAAAGAGAGGTTGAACAGGCTAGTAATAGGGTTTGCAACAATTTTGGAGGATAATTTTAGAAGGAGAGGGTCCAGATTGTCTAGTCTGGCTGATTTGTAGGGGTCCAGATTTTACAGCTCTTTCAGAACATCAGCTATCTGGATTTGGGTGAAGGAGAAATGGGGTAGATTTGGCAGAGTTGCTGTGGGGGTGCAGGGCTGTTGACCGGGGTAGGGGTAGCCAGGTGGAAAGCATGTCCAGCCGTAGAAAAATGCTTATTGAAATTCTCAATTATTTTGGATTTATCAGTGTTGACAGTGTTTCCTAGCCTCATTGCAGTGGGCAGCTGGGGTGAGGTGCTCTTATTCTCTATGGACTTTACAGTGTCCCAGAACTTTTTGGAGTTTGTGCTACAGGATGCACATCTGTTTGAAAAAGCTAGCCTTTGCTTTCCTAACTGCCTGTGTATATTGGTTCCTAACTTCCCTGAAAGTTGCATATCGCGGGGGATATTCGATGGTAATGCAGTACGCCACAGGATGTTTTTGTGCTGGTCAAGGGCAGTCAGGTCTGGAGTGAACCACGGGCTATATCTGTTCCTTGTTCTAAATTTTTTGAAAGGGGCATGCTTATTTAAGTTGGTGAGGAAAGCCCTTTTAAAGAATAACCAGGCATCCTCTACTGATGGAATGAGGTCAATATCCTTCCAGGATACCCGGGCCAGGTTGATTAGAAAGGCCTGCTCTCTGAAGTGTTTTAGGGAGCGTTTGACAGAGATGAGGGGTGGTCGTTTGACCGCAGACCCATTACGATTGCTGACATCCTGGTTGAAGACAGTTGAGGTGTATTTGGAGGGCAGGTTGGTTAGGATGATATCTATGAGGGTGCCCGTGTTTACGGATTTGGGGTTGTATCTGGTAGGTTCATTGATAATTTGTATGAGATTGAGGGCATCAAGCTTAGATTGTAGGACGGCCGGGGTGCTAAGCATGTCCCAGTTTAGGTCACCTAACAGCACGAGCTCTGAAGATAGATGGGGGCAATCAATTCACATATGGTGTCCAGGGCATAGCTGGGGGCAGAAGGTAGTCTATAGCAAGCAGCAACAGTGAGAGACTTGTTTCTGCAAAGGTGGATTTTTAAAAGTAGAAGCTCAAATTGTTTGGGCACAGACCTGGATAGTAAGACAGAACTCTGCATGCTATCTCTGCAGTAGATTGCAACTCCGCCCCCTTTGGCAGTTCTATCATGTCAGAAATTGTTATAATTGTTATAGTTAGGGATGGAAATGTCAGGGTTTTTGGTGGTCTTCCTAAACCAGGATTCAGACTCGGCTAGGACATCCGGGTTGGCAGAGTGTGCTAAAGCAGTGAATAAAACGTAATGTTAACATGCATGAAACCAAGGCTTTTACGGTTACAGAAGTCAACAAATGAGAGCGCCTGTGGAATGGGAGTGGAGCTAGGCTCTGTCGGGCCTGGATTAACCTCTACATCACCAGAGGAACAGAGGAGTAGGATAAGGGTACGGCTATAGGAACTGTTCGTTTAGTACGTTTGGAACAGAGAGTAAAAGCAGCAGGTTTTTGGGCACGGTAGAATGTATTCAAGGCATAATGTACAGATGATAGGATGTGAATACAGTGGGGGTAAACATGCATTGAGTGACGATGAGAGAGATATTGTCTCTAGAAACATTGTTTAAACCAGGTGAGGTCACCGCATGTGTGGGAGGTGGAACTAAAGGGTTAACTAAGGCATATTGAGCAGGGTTAGAGGCTCTACAGTGAAATAAGACAATAATTACTAACCAAAACAGCAATGGACAAGGTATATTAACATTAGGGAGAGGCATGCGTAGCCGAGTGATCATAGGGGTCCAGTGAGTAGCTCGGCGGGCCGGAGACAGCTAGCGGGCCGGGGCTAGCAAGCAAGCAGAAGGGCCTTAGAGGGACGTCGCGATGGAAGAAGTCTGTTGTAGCCCCCTCGTGCTGTTACGTCAGCAGACCAGTCGTCATGGATCAGCAGGGCTCCGTGTAGTAAAAGGGTCCAGGCCAATTGGCAAAATAGGTATAGTGGCCAAAGAATTTGGCTGATGGGCCTCTTCAGCTAACAGGCTGCGGCTAGCAGGCTAGCAGATGGGCATTCAGGGGACGTCGCGATGGAGGAGCCAGTTGAAAAACCCTCTCGGGCGAATTAAATCGGTAGTCCAGTCGTGATGGGTCGGCGGGGCTCCGTGTCGGCAGTAAAAGGGGTCCAGGCCAATTGGCAAAATAGGTCCGTCAGCCCAAGGAGTGGCTGACGGACCTCTTCGGCTAGCCGGGAGATGGGCCTAGAAAAGGCTAGCTACAGGCTAATTGGTTCTTGCTTCGGGACAGAGACGTTAGCCAGAAGTGGCCCCTCGGATAGCAACTAGCTGCGATGATCCAGGTGAAAAGGTTCAGAGCTTGCAGTAGGAATCCAGAGATATTGAGAAAAATAAGTCCGATTTGCTCTGGTTTGAGTCGTGCTGTGCAGACCGGCGAGAGTTGTCCGGGCTAAAGGTACCTGATGACTGCTAGCAGTGGCTAGCTGACTACTAGCTAGTAGCTAGTTAGCTGGCTAGCTGCTGTTGGGGTTCCTGGTTCAAAAGTTTTAAAAAATAGCAGATCTATACCACATTGGGTGAGGCGGATTACAGGAGAGTATGTTGAAGAGGTTAAGAAAAATATTTTAAAAAGACGACAAGATGAGGACAAAAGACGTCTGACTGCTACGCCATCTTGGATTCAAGATTAGTAATAATAATAATAATGTATTACATTTCTATTGCGCTTTTCATAAGAATTTCAAAGCATCAAACTAATAAGCAATACACCATCATGCGTAGCCTAGCTATAGTTAGATCAACCAATAGAGGCCGTCTTTGAGTTTATCCTCCAAAGATGGAGAGGTACAGTTCATGGCTTGATCAGAAGGTGGTCAGGGAGATGGTTGAGGAAGATTCTATTGACGATCGTGTAGAGGGCTACTCTGGGAACCAGCCTGAGTCATGTAGCTACTGGACTTCTCCTTCACAATGTATAGCACCCACTTGGGTGATGCCTCAGCAACTCTGGGCCAGAAAGCTCACCCCACATAGCTCAGTGTAATAGCCAGTCATCCTCACTATGAGCCCTCTGCCTCAGCACTGCATTCCTTTACTGCATCTCACATTCCTCTCAAACTTCAGGTGACTCATCAATTGACCAGGGCTCCCGAGTGGCACAGCGGTCTAAGGCTGTGATTGGAAGTTGCATAGGGCGGTGCACAATTGGCCCAGCGTTGTCTGGGTTTGGCTGGGGTAGGCTGTCATTGTAAATAAGAATTTGTCCTTAACTGACTCGCTTAGTTAAATAAGGGTTAAATGTAAAAAAAAATATTACTGTTTTCAAAAGATCAGGAACTAGCAGCCAGGTGAAACAAAAAAGCTCAGATGCAGCATTCAAACAAAAACTATTAGACAGCTAGCTAGCCAAGCCAAAAAGAGTCCATCTGCAAATCTGTGGGTCAAAACAACCAGAAATATGCAATAAAACTCAATAAAAACACTTACAAATAATATATAGTGCAGTTCAGTAGTCAACCCCGGGATCAAGGACCATCAACGTTGGTCTGATTTTGAGTGGTGTTTGAAGTTTAGGACTTTCGTAACTCTGCTAATACACACGCAGTACTGGATTTGATGGAGAGCTCTCATTGGTTAAATACACATCTCATTTGTTCAATACACATCTCATTTGTATTGTTCCGGGTGTTTCCTGTATCTCCAGAGGTAATGTTAACACTTGTATGATTCAGAGTACGCCACTTAAAACCCCTTATATAATTAGCATATCAATTTACGGGCTGGCTGGGAGGAATGAGTTGTGCCTAAAGAGACTATATATTCCTCCAGTGGGAGTAGCCTCTGTCTAACCAGCTAATTCCCTGAGTTTCTCAAGCCGCAGCAACTTACATTAACACCTCTCTCTCTCCCCTTTTGACCTGTCAAAAGATGAATACAGCCTTCTGTAAACTTGTGTGTGTAGCACCCATATACAGTGGAAAGAAAAAGTATGTGAACTAATCAGGTTTCAGGTAAAACCTAAGTGCAGACTGTGTTGAAGTAACAATGTTTATTGCAGCAACAGGGGCAGGCAAACGACAGGTCAAAGCCAGCAGCGGTCGATAATCCAGAGTGGCGGCAAAGGTACAGGATGTCGGGCAGGCTCAGGCAGATGGGATCAGAGTCAGGACAGGGCAAGGGTCAAAACCAGGAGGACGAGGGGAAAAATAGTGACTGGGGAAAACCAGGAGCTAAGAAACCGCTGGTTGACTTGAACAAACAAGACAAACTGGTCCCAGACAGACAAAAAACACAGGTATAAATAAATACACAGGGGATTATGGGGAAGATGGGCGACACCTGGAGGGTTGTGGGGACAATCACAAAGACATGTGAAACAGATCAGGGCGTGACAGAATGTGAGTGTTTTTTATAGGGCAAGGCCGCTCTAACCAATCTCTCCAATCTCATCTCATTGATTGAACTCCAGGTTAGCTGACTGATGACTCCAATTAGCTTAGTCATTAGCCCAGGGGTTCACATACTTTTTCCAACCCACACTGTGAATTTTTAAATGATATATTCAATATAGACAAGACAAATACAATAATCTGTGTGTTATTAGTTTAACCACACTATGTTTGTCTATTGTTGTGACCTAGATGAAGATCAGATCAAATTTGATGACCAATTTATGTAGAAATCCAGGTATTTCCAAAGGGTTCATATACATTTTCTTGCCACTATATGTGCGTCTACGTGTGTGTGCATGGGTTGTCTGGAGGGGCTGGTAGCACATTGGCAAGGGCACCATCTGGCAGGCTTTGGTCCAGTGACTCCTAGCCGGTGGTGGCTCCTTGCCAGGGGCACAGGGGTTGTGGCACAGCGGGGCAGAGTGGTTGTCCAGCTGGTTCCTAAATGTCCAATTTTCCATGACGGGGTTAAACCCACCGCAACAGATGTCTCCACCCACAGGGTGGCCACATTACTGCCTGTCCTGTGTTCATTATTAATGGACACTCATGTCATTGGGTTTGGTAAAGGCAGGAGGACTAAGGCAGTGGAGCAGCGCAATAGTTGTACACGGAGATCTGTAAACACTGTAGCCTTTGTAAACCATTACTTTACGACATGCGTGTTAGTTGACATTGACGACTCTCAGTGCATCCGAAGGGTAATGTATTGCAGGTCAGTCATCCAACATTATTGAACCATTTCATAGGTCTAGGACGTACAGTGTAGAATGCTACAGTAGCTTGACTCCTCTCTGTAGGGGACCTGGTTAATATTCTCTGTGTGTCAGAAGGAGCGGCAGAGGCTCACCCTCAACTCTTTAATTATTCATTGGCAAATTTGTTCTTATGTAAATCCAACACAGTGCTGACTCTCTATGTGTAGCAAATCCACCAATTAGCACTAACATGTCCGGCTCCAGCCTCCATTAACTAGATATGATATACAGTATGTACTGTAAGGATGTGACTATTTGGCAGATGGTTGAGTACACTAAAGCTGAAATCACTAATTTTGGATTTTCCCAGCAGGTGTTGTCACTAAGTAGTTACAGTAGTGCCAATATTTCTCAAATCTATACTAGCTGGGAAACTACCTCTGCTACATAAGTATAAGGTATTCGTTCCACGGTATGCCACCACCATTGCTTAACACAAATCCCTCAGGCCTAGCTGATAAAAATGAACTCTTGCCGCCTCTCCGTTTCAAAGAAAAGGAAGCAAGAAGAAATAAACCGGTGTAATACTTTTTTTGTCTGTAAATCTCTTTTCCGAACAAGTGACTGGATGTTGGCTACTCAGGGACTAGTCTGAGCCTCCCGTCCCACTGTTAAGCATCTGAGGCACAGTAGGAATCAGGCAGGGATAACATCACCCACAGCGGCAGACATAGCTGACAGACTGAAACTGTCTTTAGGCCAGTCAATCTCAGGAGAAACTGTCCCTGGTTCCCACTGATAGATTCACAGGAGACTCACTGTTAACACACCTAAAGTTGAACACAAATGTGTTAGCAGCAATTCCGTGCAAAGTTGGTGACTATTCATCATTTACAGAAGGGCCTACTTTACCCATTGCAGTAACAATCTCATTTTGGGAGAACACAACTTGGGCACAGACGTCCCACTTTTCTTACCCCAAACATTACTGTGTTCCTTCACTTACTGCATATTCTGAAAAATCTATGTCTCATTTCTCACCGCAGTGGCAGACTGGGAAAGGCTTCAGCGTAAGACCTAGCCCTCTAGCAGTTTCCCTTATCCAACGACCTACACTGTAGAGTGCCTCGTTGATGGTTTGACTGCCCAGTTTGCCTTTTAGATGCATTATCATACACCTCAGTCACCCCCAAGGTTTGACATTGTCTGTATCTTTGGAAACTATACAAGAATACATGTACTCATGTAGAATTAAACCGGTCCTTAGCGAGAAAAAGGCACATCTAGACCTAATGTCATGCACAGGGCTGTGTTAAATGTATGTCTGTGTAGATACTACCATTACAGTATCTCTCATCATACCTTGTGTAGATACAGTACTAATACTAATATATTAACTCATATCTTACATATTGCATGTAATTGGGTCAGCACCTGCATGGAGTTGACCTGAGGAGTTGCATAGCAACAGTGTCACTATGCATTATATCTACACTACTGTATGTAAAATGTAAACTAGTTTCAGCATTGTAACAGATACACAACCTCATTCTACACTATACAATGCCTTTGGAAAGTATTCAGACCCCTTGACTTTTTCCACATCTTGTTCCTTTACAGTCTTATTCTAAAATGGTTTAAATTGTTTTAATATGATATTTACACAAGTATTCAGACCCTTTACTCAGTACTTTGTTGAAACACCTTTGGCAGCAATTACAGTATTGAGTCTTCTTGGGTATGACGCTACAAGCTTGGCACACCTGTATTTGGGGAGTTTCTCCCATTCTTCTCTGCAGATCTTCTCAAGCTCTGGACGCTGCCACCACGCTTCACCGTAGGGATGGTGACAGGTTTCCTTCAGACGTGTCACTTGGCATTCAGGCCAAAGAGTTCAATCTTGGCTTCATCAGACCAGATAATCTTGTTTCTCATGGTCTGAGAGTCTTTAGGTGACTTTTGGCAAACTCCAAGTGGGCCTTCATGCACCTTTTACTGAGGAGTGGCTTCCGTCTGGCCACTTTACCATAAATGCCTAATTGGTGGAGTGCTGCAGAGACGGTTGTCCTTCTGGAAGGTTCTCCCATCTCCACAGAGGAACTCTAGAGCTCTTTGTCGAGATCAGTGTGGAAGAACTTGACTTCAACCCCATCTAACACCTTTGGGATGAATTGGAACGCCGACTGCGATCCAGGCCTAATCGCCCAACATCAGTGCCCGACCTCACTAATGCTCTTGTGGCTGAATGGAAGCAAGTCCCCACAAAAATGTTCCAACATCTAGTGGAAAGCCTTCCCAGAAGACTGGAGGCTGTTATAGCAGCAAAGGGGGGACCAACTCCATATTAATGCCCATGATTTTGGAATGAAATGTTCGACAAGCACTTTTGGTCATGTAGTGTATCTCACATGGATATTCTTTGTCAACCCCACAAAGTATAATTAAGGGCACGTCACACTAGCCTGTAGCAAAATGTCATTTTATTGATAGCATTATTCAACGGACATTTATTGTAGCCAACATGTTAAAAAGAGATATCCTTTGTTTATTAAAAAACACACAACCACACACACAAGGATGCAAACTATCTGTCAGTTATGCAATACAATACCATGTATAACAGCAGGGGGAACATTCAGTTTCAGCACAATACATTACAAATATATCACTAGATTACTTAAAGTGAGATAAACACACTCATTTAGCCATTGCCCCATACACTTAGCAATGTGTTGCCTGTTGCACAGCCATATCTCCAAAATGAAATAAGTTGAGCTGTAATGGAGGACTTTGATCTGTAAAGTGTAGAAGGGGATCACTGAACCAAGGGTCATACACCACTTATGTTGACTACATTGACCTCTTCACAGAATTGGCCATCCTCACCCTCTCTGACACACACACACACACACACACACACACCCACACACACACACACACACACACACACACACACACACACACACACACACACACACACACACACACACACACACACACACACACAAAGGCATTGTTAGAAAACACTTCAAAAACAGAGCATTGGTATACAGTAGTTACACACCTAACGTATGTGATATAACAACTTTCACAACTCCCACTACCTTTTGCTTGTCAGCTGTAAGTAAATAGGTCTCCATGTGTCCTTCTCAAACCAAACCATGACCCCAATACTGGCTTTGAACCAGGGTCGTAATTGTGGTACATACAGTATACTGCTGGGGTATATGATATGGGTGCAGCAATTAGGTGCAGCAGTTAGATTTGGTGAACTTCTCCCCCCTTGTATAACAAAAGCACATTTACCAGGCCAAGGGCAAATTACCTTTCATTCATTTGCATTTGTTTGAGTATAATTACCAGATAGATAAGCGACCATGAGGTGACTTTGTTTGTTATTTGAAAATAGATGATGCCTAGGAGCTATCTTACATCCAGAAAATAAATAGGTCATCATGATAGTATTATTATCATCATCATCATGAGGCTTAGCAATCCAGTCATTTCTATGACTACAAGAAAATAAACGCATGAAGATGGGATATGTGAGAATTATCAAGGATGACAAATGAATTGATAAATCAGTCATGAAGTCTGAAAGGGTAAACGTAGTCAAGTGAAACACTGAAAATGAACAAGACAGACACATACTATCAGACATCATTTGTTTTGCTGCAGCTATAGACTGTAAGCTATAATACTGTATTTTGGACGTGGGTCCTTTAGTGGATGTGGGTTATCAAGGCCACCTCTTCAGCTGTAAAACTGCAGTGTTACAATAAACTAGCCATGACAATTGGGTGTCATGCATCACGAGACCTTGGGACTATAAGGTTTTAAACTAATTATTCACAAAAGAGTTGCACTTTAGGTCCTTCACATGTAAAATATGTCTGATTTGTGAAAAAGTCCATTCACCATGGAAAGAATATCTGAAGGTTTTATCTGCACAAACACCTTTGAACTTGGCGCTGTAAGGTACTATCTGCAATCCAATCACACAAGAATGGGTTGTCAATCAAAAACTATTGTTAGTAAGGTGATATACTTTTTGAGTCATGAAAGAGGAAGACATCACAAAACAGTCTTGAAATCTGGGACTTGAAAAATACTTATTATCTCAAAACCATACATTTTGCAGATAGAACCTTATACCCCAAAGTCCTCGATTATTGATATCATAGGTTCTGGTCCTCTTTTGCAATGACTGATTTTTTTCATCACTTTTACAGAAGAATGGCCATCACTTAAGCCCTTTATGGTAAAAAAAAATAAACACAGGAGCCTTAGACCATGTTTAAGGCCCATTGGAGAGGCATTGCTGTTTATATCTTGTTCTATATCAATACGAAAAACCTCCATGGAAGGAGTATTTCACCAAAATGACTAACGTACAGTAACACATTTGATTGATAACTAGGAAGTAGTTTATTGACTTTGGGTGTCAGAGACCAGAAAAATATGTCCGTTTACTCATCCAGAGCAATGATGCTATTAGGATATATTGTATTTGTCATTTTAGTGAACTGTCAGTTCATCAGATGTGTGATGAACATTAATTCATATATTTGATGATGTGATTGGAAAGAAGGGTATTCTCTTTATTTAATCCTTACATGATTGTACTTTTCTTTTGAAATTGAAATAATTGCAACATTCTGTGGCAGATAGAATCTTATGGCTGAAGCCAGATTGACATCTCAGAACCATAAGGTTCTATAACCTTATGAACCATAAGGTTCTATCTGCGTTTCTATCTGCGTTTGCAAAAAAAAAAAAGATTTACAAATGTCTTAGGATTTTGGTACTCTGCAATTTAGGTACCTTTAAGGTGAGGACCTTAATAGGTTATGAATGAAGAATTCACTACAAAACAGTTCTGAGATCTGGAATGTGAAAACTTTCATGCTCAATATCTCAGAACTATTCTTTGCGCCGATAGAGCCTTATAGTCCCGAGGTCACGATCGACTGTAGAAGTAGTTCTCCCACACAGGCACCAAAATGCGTCACGATAAGAAAATACACCGTGTTATTAGAAAAACGTCAAATCAAGCGATAGCACCATGTTGACAATATGACTTTGCAGTGAGGGAGGTTAAAAATAACCTGTTTGTCATTGTGTTGGTGTCACCTTAGAGATCTTAAAAACACGGTCTTACAAAAAGACTGGTCGCAAAACCAAATAGTCCAGAAGAACCCAAGAGGCCAGTGTAGCTACATCCTCTGCTGTAGGAACACTCAATCAGTGTTGTGTTCAATATCCACCCAGACTGAAAAGATCTGGACTGAAATTGTCTTTCAGTTTGGTCTTAGTCTCTATTCTCTGGTCTCGTGCCCTCCCTTCAGGCTATGTGTCTGTCAGCAGCAGACAGTGGCAGTATTTTCCCTAAGGGCAGTAAGGTCAGGGCGGTGACAGTTTACTGACTTCAAAGGAAACCGCTGGTTCTCCCGTCTCCACGCTGTCAATGACTATGCTGGGGTGCGTCTCCTGGGTCTCCGTGGAAACAGGCGAGATGGAGTTGGTGGAGCTGGCGGTGTGCGGAGCCAAGTGCCCGTCGACTGACAGCAGCATGGGGGTTCCGGAACGTTTGAGCGTCTCGCTCATAGAGATGTGCACCTCCTCTGGCGTGACCCCCATGTCCTTACTATACTCCGACGGAGACTTCCTCTTAATCCTCTCGTACGTCTTGTCCACCTGGCTCTCCGGGAAGGTCTCGCTGTCCTGGAAACGTCCCAGCAGCCAGATGAAGAAGCCAAAGAGAACAAAGGCAGCCAGACTGGGGATGAAGGCCAGGCACTTGATGTCCAGGCTGGCGCCCACGTAGCGGCTGTGCAGGAACATGTCCCGATGGACATACGAACGGTTGGTCAGCGGATCTACGTTGCTGGAGCGCCACTTGTAGGTGAGCGTGCTGCGGTTGAAGTCACCCAGCGTGTGGGGCTCCTCCACGGTGAAGATCTTCTCCCCTGGACCAACGTACTGGCCGTACTCGTAGGGCTTGTAGAAGATCTGGTTCTTCCACATGTTCAGGTCCAGGATCAACACCAGGAAGATGATGCCGTAGTTGAACCACTTACCTGCAGGGAGAAAGAAACGGTGTGGCAGTTACAGTAACTTCTTTATGAAACAAATCTAGATGAATTGTATATTGTTTTGTGCCCAAGCTGACTTTGACATGTCCTTTCATTCACTGATTGCTGTACTGTTGGGACAAATTATAAAGCTTTTATGAATCTAATTCATTCAAGGTAATCAACTCACAAAACACAGAAAGACAGACAGTATGTATGTTAAGGCATTTGCAGGTACTAGGTTGTTGAAGGATTTTTATCAATAATGACTAAATAATGAATACATTTGGCGTAGAGTTATAATTCACAGAGTGGTCTGTTGTCTGTTGAAGAAGATGTTGGTACATAGGCCAAGAGGAAGGGTCAACAGACAACTCGTGACCACAGTGAAACTAACAACAGGAAAGATGTCTGGTCCCCAACCAGGGAGGGGAGAAACCGTTGGGCGTGCAGTAGATTGTGTAACATATGGTAGCCGAAGATAAGCAATGTGTATGTGTTGGAATTTCATTGAAAAGCAGCTTTGTCATGATCCAGGAGGAGGAGGAGGAGGAGGGACATTTTCGTAAGACATGACGTTATGTGTGATATGTAAACTAATGTACATGTGATTATGGGCAGCGCTCTCGGGAATAAACGCTACAGATTAATTTTGAGACTGATCTTTGTCAATTTTATGCAAATAAGAACCTAACAAATTATTATAAGTGGACAAAGTATTTTGCTTTGTCACAATTGAATTGGTTAATGAACATATAGGAAGTAAATTCCTCTAACATAGGTCCAACATGGACTCTTAATGAAATGAGGTCATTACAGTAATGGTAGCAATCTCTCCAGGTTTACTTATCTAAAGGCAGATGATTCCCTGGGTACATGTGACACCATTCCCTCCCTTTCCTGAGACGCAACACCGTTGATAAGCTTTTAGTCAAAGCAGTCACATAGTGTTAGACCATTTAACATAATGCTAAATGAGTGTGCGATGCATTAGGGTTAACAACCTAGTGTAAATCAGGGAGCGTTTGAACAGTTTAACATTTACCACCGGAACATTCGTTTCTCTCCACTTTGATGGTTGTCCCTGGGAGCATGCTGTGGAACGTAATGAAACATGGGTGATGGTTTAAATGGAAGAGTGTACTCTCTGAGAATATGTTTGAC
Source organism: Oncorhynchus mykiss (assembly GCF_013265735.2). Classification (NCBI taxonomy): domain Eukaryota; kingdom Metazoa; phylum Chordata; class Actinopteri; order Salmoniformes; family Salmonidae; genus Oncorhynchus; species Oncorhynchus mykiss. The sequence continues at coordinate 64,106,849 of NC_048566.1, forward strand.
TGTGTGATCATGTAACCGGTGTGAGTAAGACCTGTAAACAGGTTAACATTCACTAGGCCTCTGGGCTAGACGGATTACCAGGACACGTACTCAAAGCATGCGCTGACCAGCTGGCAAGTGTCTTCACTGACATTTTGAACCTCTCCCTGACTCAGTCTGTAATACCAGCATGTTTCAAGCAGACTACCTTAGTCCCTGTGCCCAAGAACACCAATGTAACCTGTCTAAATGACTACTGCCCCGTAGCACTCACATCTGTAGCCATGAAATGCTTTGAAAGGCTGATCATGGCTCACATCAACACCATCACACCAGAAACTCTGGACCCACTCCAATTCACCCCAATAGATAAACAGTGTGGAGCACAATCTCTATTGCACTCCACACTGCTCTTTCCCACACTGCTCTTTCCCAAGAGGAACAGCTATGTGAGAATGCTGTTCATTGACTACAGCTCAGCCTTCAACAATTTTTTATGAGTGCTCCTGTACTCCGTGCTCACCCATGACTGAGTGGCACCGCCTGACTCAAACCCCACCGTTAAGTTTGCCGGCGACACAACGGTGGTAGGCCTGATCACTGATGATGATGAGACAAGCTATAGGAAAGACGTCAGAGACTGCCAGGACAACAACCTCTCCCTCAACGTCAGCAAGACAAAGGAGCTAATCGTGGACTACAGGACTGGCATGGGCACTCAGATCCTCAAAAAGGAAAACAGCTGCATCATTGAGAGCATCTAGACTGGCTGCATCACCACTTGGTATGGCAGCTGCTCAACATCCGCAAGGCGCTAGAGAGGGTAGTGCGGACGGCCCAGTACATCACTGGGGCCAAGCTCCCTGCCATCCAAGACCTCTATACCAGGCGGTGTCAGAGGAAGGCCCTAAATATTGTCAAAGCCTCCAGCCACCCAAGTCATAGACTGTTCTCTCTGCTACCGCATGGCAATGCACCAAGTCTGGAAACAACAGTAGGACCTCGAACAGCTTCTAGCCATAAGACTGCTAAATAGTTAGTTAAATAGTTCACCAAATAGACTATCTGCATTGACTCTTTTGCACTGCCTTTTTTGACTCATCACATATCTACCTCAATTACAAACCTGGACTCGGTACTGGTACCCCTTGTATATGGATAGCCAAGTTATTGTTACTCATTGGATCTATTATCCAACTATTAGTATTTTTATTATGACCTGTTTTACTCTTCTATTATTTCTCTATTTTCTTTCTCTCTGCATTGTTGGGAAGTAAGTAAGTAAGCATTTCACTATGTTAGTCCACACCTGTTGTTTACGAAGCATACAAAAAATAACATTTGATTTGATTGAGGCACAATACACCTCAGCAGGGGGGAAGAGGATGTCAGAAACAAGAACTGCTGGTGGGATGAAAAAGACATGTTACAACAGGTGTATCTGATCTCTTTTCATCTTCGTGTCATGATGCAACCAGCACAGCTGGCCAGATAGAGAGTGAAAACATTTAAATAATAGGGGTATACCTCTATACCATCTAAATCAATTGGGCAGATATAATGCATTCGGGAAAGTATTCAGACCCTTTGACTTTTTCCACATTTTGTAACATTACAGCCTTATCCTAAAATGCATTCAATTCAGTTTTTTTCCCCTCATCAATCTATACACAATACCCCATAATGAAAAGCAATTGTTGTTGCTGTTGTAAATTTAGCAAATTTCTTAAATACAATAAACTGAAAATTCACATTTGCATAAGTATTCAGACCCTTTCTTCAGTACTTTGTTGAAGCACCTTTGTCAGCAATTACAGCCTCGAGTCTTATTGGGTATGACGCTACAAGCTTGGCACACCTGTATACAGGTATTTGTTTTTCTCATTCTTCTCTGCAGATCCTCTGCACAGCTATTTTCAGGTCTTTCCAGATATGTTCGCACCAGTCTGATGTCCTGAGTGCTCTGGAGCAGGTTTTCATCAAGGATCTCTCTGTACTTTGCTCCGTACATCTTTCCCTCGATCCTGACTAGTCTCCCAGTCCCTGCCGCTGAAAAACAGGCCCACAGCTTAATGCACTGCTTTCCTCCGGACGTGACGCTTGGCATTCAGGCCAAAGAGTTCAATCTTGGTTTCATCAGACCAGAGAATCTTGTTTGTTTGAGTCCTTTAGGTGCCTTTTGGCAAACTCCAAGTGGGCTGTTATATGCCTTTTACTGAGGAGTAGCTTCCGTCTAACCACTTTACCATAAATGCCTGATTGGTGGAGTGCTGCAGAGATGGTTGTCCTTCTCCACATAGAAACTTTGGAGCTTCCTCAAGAGTGACCATCGGGTTTTTTTGGTCACCTCCCTGATCAAGTCCCTTCTCCCCCGATTGCTCAGTTTGGCCGGGTGGACAGATCTAGGAAGAGTCTTGGTGGTTCCAAACTTCTTCAATTTAAGAATGATTGAGGCCACTGTGTTCTTGGGGACCTTCAATGCTGCAGAAATGTTTTGGTACTCTTCCCCAGATCTGTGCCTCCACATAATCCTGTCTCGGAGCTCTACGGACAATTCCTTCGACCTCATGGCTTGGTTTTTGCTCTGACATGCACTGTCAGCTGTGGGACCTTATATAGACAGGTGTGTGCCTTTCCAAACCATGTCCAATCAATTGAATTTACCACAGGTGGACTCCAATCAAGTTGTAGAAACATCTCAAGGATGATCAATGGAAACAGGATGCACCTGAGCTCAATTTCAAGTCTCATAGCAAAGGGTCTGAATACTTAATAAACTATTTCTGTTTTTATTTTTAATACATTTGCAAAAATGTCTAAAAACCTGTTTTCGCTTTGTCATTATGGGGTAACCGCTGCCAAATGTACTCCTGAGTCGTGCAGCCGTCCAAGGCACTACATCTCAGTCCTAGAGGCGCCACTACAAACCCCGGTTTGATCCCAGGCTGTATCACAACCGGCCATGATTGGGAGTCCCATTGGGCAGCGCACAATTGGTAGGTAGGCTGTCATTGTAAATAAGAGTTGGTTCTTAACTGACTTGCCTAGTTAAATAAAGTTTAAATAAAAATAAAAAACAAAGTACTGACTAAAGGGTCTGAATACTTATATAAATGTGAATTTTCTGTTTTTTTGTATTTAAGAAATTAGCAACATTTTCCAAAAACCTATTTTCACTTTGTCAATATGGGATATTGTGTGTAGATTGACGAGAATTGTATTTTATTTAATACATTTTAGAATAAGGCTGTAACGTAACAAAATGTGGAAAAAGTATAGTATGTTTTGTATGTAATACATGTTGCTTGGTAATGTCCGTACCTGTGATATGAATGTGGTACTCCTCTTTGAAGATGCTCTTGCACACAGGAAGTTTGAACTTGAGCTGTGTGGTGGACATGCCAGGCAGGTTCATATCAAGGTCGCCCATGAACTGAGGGAACTCCCAGTCCTGAAAACACATCCCAATAGACTATATTTTATTTATTGTTTATTTGAATAGGGACAGGTACAAACACATGAACACATTGCATACGACAGGAAAAGGTGTACCGAGCACGCCCCCATTCTCATCGATGGGGTTGTAGTGGAGCACGTTGAGAGCTTCAAGTTCCTTGGTGTCCACATCACCAACTAACTAACATTGTCCAAGCACACCAAGACAGTCGTGAAGAGGGCACGACAAAACCTACTCCCCCTCAGGAGACTGAAAAGATTTAGCATGGGTCCTCAGATCCTCAAAAGGTTCTACAGCTGCACCATTGAGGGCATCCTGACTGGTTGCATCACTGCCTGGTATGGCAACTGTTCGGCCTCCGACCACAAGGTGCTACAGAGGGTAGTGCGTACGGCCCAGTACATCACTGGGGCCAAGCTTCCTGCAATCCAGGACCTCTATACCAGAAGATGTCAGAGGAAGGCCCTAAAAATTGTCAAAGACTCCAGCCACCCTAGTCATAGACAGGTCTCTCTGCCAAGCCATAAGACTCCTGAACATCTAATCAAATGGATACCTAGACTACTTGCACTGCCCCCCCACCCCCTCTTTTACTCCGCTGCTACGCTCTGTCATTATCTATACATAGTCACTTAAATAATTCTACCTACATGTACCGTTGAAGTCAGAAGTTTACATACACCTTAGCCAACTACTTTTAAACTCAGTTTTTCACAATTCCTGACATTTAATCCTAGTACAAATTCCCAGTTTTAGGTCAGTTAGGATCACCACTTTATTTTAAGAATGTGAAATGTCCGAATAACAGTAGAGTGAACAATGTATTTCCTTCATCACATTCGTAGTGGGTCAGAGGTTTACATTAGAGGTCGACCGATTAATCGGAATGGCCGATTCGTTTTTTTTACACCTTTATTTAACTAGGCAAGTCAGTTACAAACACATTCTTATTTTCAATGATGGCCTAGGAAAAGGTGGGTTAACTGCCTTGTTCAGGGGCAGAACGACAGATTTTTACCTCGTCAGCTCGGCGATTCAATCTTGCAACCTTACGGTTAACTAGTCCAACACTCTAACCACCTGCTTTACATTGCACTCCACGAGGAGCCTGCCTGTTACGCGAATACAGTAAGAAGCCAAGGTAAGTTGCTAGCTAGCATTAAACTTATCTTATGAGAAACGATCAATCAATCAATCATAATCAGTAGTTACAGTGCCTTGCGAAAGTATTCGGCCCCCTTGAACTTTGCGACCTTTTGCCACATTTCAGGCTTCAAACATAAAGATATAAAACTGTATTTTTTTGTGAAGAATCAACAACAAGTGGGACACAATCATGAAGTGGAACGACATTTATTGGATATTTCAAACTTTTTTAACAAATCAAAACCTGAAAAATTGGGCGTGCAAAATTATTCAGCCCCCTTAAGTTAATACTTTGTAGCGCCACCTTTTGCTGCGATTACAGCTGTAAGTCGCTTGGGATATGTCTCTATCAGTTTTGCACATCGAGAGACTGACATTTTTTCCCATTCCTCCTTGCAAAACAGCTCGAGCTCAGTGAGGTTGGCTGGAGAGCATTTGTGAACAGCAGTTTTCAGTTCTTTCCACAGATTCTCGATTGGATTCAGGTCTGGACTTTGACTTGGCCATTCTAACACCTGGATATGTTTATTTTTGAACCATTCCATTGTAGATTTTGCTTTATGTTTTGGATCATTGTCTTGTTGGAAGACAAATCTCCGTCCCAGTCTCAGGTCTTTTGCAGACTCCATCAGGTTTTCTTCCAGAATGGTCCTGTATTTGGCTCCATCCATCTTCCCATCAATTTTAACCATCTTCCCTGTCCCTGCTGAAGAAAAGCAGGCCCAAACCATGATGCTGCCACCACCATGTTTGACAGTGGGGATGGTGTGTTCAGCTGTGTTGCTTTTACGCCAAACATAACGTTTTGCATTGTTGCCAAAAAGTTCAATTTTGGTTTCATCTGACCAGAGCACCTTCTTCCACATGTTTGGTGTGTCTCCCAGGTGGCTTGTGGCAAACTTTAAACGACACTTTTTATGGATATCTTTAAGAAATGGCTTTCTTCTTGCCACTCTTCCATAAAGGCCAGATTTGTGCAATATACGACTGATTGTTGTCCTATGGACAGAGTCTCCCACCTCAGCTGTAGATCTCTGCAGTTCATCCAGAGTGATCAAGGGCCTCTTGGCTGTATCTCTGATCAGTCTTCTCCTTGTATGAGCTGAAAGTTTAGAGGGACGGCCAGGTCTTGGTAGATTTGCAGTGGTCTGATACTCCTTCCATTTCAATATTATCGCTTGCACAGTGCTCCTTGGGATGTTTAAAGCTTGGGAAATCTTTTTGTATCCAAATCCGGCTTTAAGGTTCTTCACAACAGTATTTCGGACCTGCCTGGTGTGTTCCTTGTTCTTCATGATGCTGTCTGCGCTTTTAACGGACCTCTGAGACTATCACAGTGCAGGTGCATTTATACGGAGACTTGATTACACACAGGTGGATTGTATTTATCATCATTAGTCATTTAGGTCAACATTGGATCATTCAGAGATCCTCACTGAACTTCTGGAGAGAGTTTGCTGCACTGAAAGTAAAGGGGCTGAATAATTTTGCACGCCCAATTTTTCAGTTTTTTATTTGTTAAAAAAGTTTGAAATATCCAATAAATGTCGTTCCACTTCATGATTGTGTACCACTTGTTGTTGATTCTTCACAAAAAAATACAGTTTTATATCTTTATGTTTGAAACCTGAAATGTGGCAAAAAGTCGCAAAGTTCAAGGGGGCCGAATACTTTCGCAAGGCACTGTAACTACACATGGTTGATGATATTACTAGTTTATCTAGAGTGTCCTGCGTTGCATATAATCGATGCGGTGCGCATTCGTGAAAAAGGACTGTGGTTGTTCCAGTGTGTACCTAACCATAAACATCAATGCCTTTCTTAAAATCAATGCATAAGTATATATTTTTAAACCTGCATATTTAGTTAATATTGCCTGCTAACATGAATTTCTTTTAACTAGGGAAAATGTGTCACTTCTCTTGCAACAGAGTCAGGGTATATGCAGCAGTTTGGGCCGCCTGGCTCGTTGCGAACTGTGTGAAGACTATTTCTTCCTAACAAAGACAGCCAACTTCGCCAAACGGGGGATGATTTAACAAAAGCGCATTTGCGAAAAATCACAATCGTTGCACGACTGTACCTAACCATAAACATCAATGCCTTTCTTAAAATCAATACACAGAAGTATATTTTTTAAACCTATATATTTAGCTAAAAGAAATCCAGGTTAGCAGGTAATATTAACCAGGTGAAATTGTGTCACTTCTCTTGCGTTCATTGCACGCAGAGTCAGTGTATATGCAACAGTTTGGGCCGCCTGGCTCGTTGCGAACTAATTTTCCAGGATGTTACGTAATTATGACATAACATTGAAGGTTGTACAATGTAACAGCAATATTTAGACTTATGGAAGGCACCTGTTAGATAAAATACACAACGGTTCCGTATTTCACTGAAATAATAAACGTTTTGTTTTCGAGATGATAGTTTCCTGATTTGACCATATTAATGACCTAAGGCTCGTATTTCTGTGTGTTATGTTATAATTAAGGCTATGATTTGATAGAGCAGTCTGTCTGAGCGATGGTAGGCAAAGCAGGCTCGTTAGCATTCATTCAAACAGCACTTTCGTGCATATTGCCAGCAGCTCTTCGCAATGCGTTAAGCATTGCGCTGTTTATGACCTCAAGCCTATCAACTCCCGTGATTAGGCTGTAACCGATGTGAAATGGCTAGCTAGTTAGCGGGCTGACCGCTAATAGCGTTTCAAACGTCACTCGCACTGACTTGGAGTAGTTGTTCCCCTTGTTCTGCATGGGTAATTCTGCTTCGAAGGTGGCTGTTGTCGATGTGTTCCTGGTTCGAGCCCAGGTAGGAGCGAGGAGAGGGACGGAAGCTATAATGTTACACTGGCAATACTAAAGTGCCTATAAGAACATCCAATAGTCAAAGGTATATGAAATACAAATCATATAGAGAGAAATAGTCCTATAATTCCTAGAATAACTACAACCTAAAACGTCTTACCTTGGAATATTGCAGACTCATGTTAAAAAGAACCACCAGCTTTCATATGTTCTCATGTTCTGAGCAAGGAACTTAAACGTTAGCTTTCTTACATGGCACATATTGCGCTTTTACTTTCTTCTCCAACACTTTGTTTTTGCATTATTTAAACCAAATTGAACATGTTTCATTATTTATTTGAGGCTAAATTTATTTTATTGATGTATTATATTAAGTTAAAATAAGTGTTCATTCAGTATTGTTGTAATTGTGATCATTACAAATTAAAAAATAAATTAAAAAACAACAACAAATCGGCCAATTTATCGGTATCGGCTTTTTTGGGTCCTCCAATAAACGGTATAGACGTTGAAAAATCACAATCGGTCGACCTCTAGTTTACATGCACTCAATTAGTATTTTGTAGCATTGCCTTTAAATGGTTTAACTTGGGTCAAACCATTCGGGCAGCCTTCCACAAGCTTCCCACTATCAGTTGGGTGAAGTCTGGCCTCCTGTGTTACGGTGCGTGAATGAGGACCCAAAAGCGAATTAACGTAAACAGAGCTTCTTTAATAACAAAACATACGTAGGCTCAGATGGACCGGCAGATTCCGACAGGACAGGACAAGGTTGCAGCAAACATGACGATAGTCTGGTTCAGGCATGAATAACACAAACAAGAATCCGACAAAGACAGGAGCAAAAACAGAGAGAGATATAGAGGACTAATCAGAGGGAAAAAGGGAACAGGTGGGAAAAGGGGTGACGAGGTAGTTAGGAGGAGACAAGGAACAGCTGGGGGAAAGAGGGGGAGAAAAGGTAACCTAATAACGACCAGCAGAGGGAGACAGGGTGAAGGGAAAGGACAGAAACAAGACACAACATGACATCCTGACAGAGCTGGTGTAACCGAGTCAGGTTTGTAGGCCTCCTTGCTCGCACATGCTTTGTCAGTTCTGCCCACAAAATGTCTATAGGATTGAAGTCAGGGCTTTGTTATGGCCACTCCAATCCCTTGACTTTGTTGTCCTTAAGCCATTTTGCCACAACTTTGGAAGAATACTTCCATTTGGAAGACCCGTTTGCGACCAAGCTTTAACTTCCTGACTGATGTCTTGAGATGTTGCTTCAATAAATCCACATAATTTTCCTGCCTCATGATGCCATCTATTTTGTGAAGTGCACCAGTATCTCTGTAGCAAAGCACCCCCACAACATGAAGCTGCCACACTCGTGCTTCACGGTTGGGATGGTGTTCATTGGCTTGCAAGCCTACCCCTTTTTCCTCCAAACATAACGATGGCCATTATGGCCAAACAGTTCTATTTTTGTTTCATCAGAACAGAGGACATTTCTCCCAAAAATACGATCTTTGTCCCTATGTGCAGTTGCAAACTGTAGTCTGGCTTTTTTATGGCGGTTTTGGAGCAGTGGCTTCTTCCTTGCCGAGTGGCCTTTCAGGTTATGTTGATATAGGACTTGTTTTACTGTGGATATAGATACTTTTGTACCTATTTCCTCCAGCATCTTCACACGGTCCTTTGCTGTTGTTCTGGGATTGACTTGCACTTTTCGCACCAAAGTACGTTCATCTCTAGGAGACAGAATGCGTCTCCTTCCTGAGCGGTATGACGGCTGCGTGGTCCCATGGTGTTTATACTTGCGTACTACTATTTGTACAGATGAATGTGGTACCTTCAGGCGTTTGGAAATTGCTCCCAAGGATGAACCAGACATGTGGAGGTCTACAATTTGTTTTCTGAGGTCTTGGCTGATTTCTTTAGATTTTCCCATGATGTCAAGCAAAGAGGCATTGAGTTTGAAGGTAGGCCTTGAAATACATCCACAGGTACACCTCCAATTGACTCAAATGATGTCAATTAGCCTATCAGAAGCTTCTAAAGCCATGACACAATTTTCTGGAATTTTCCAAGCTGTTTAAAGGCACAGTCAACTTAGTGTATGTAAACTTCTGACCCACTGGAATTGTGATACAGTGAATTATAAGTGAAATAATCTGTCTGTAAACAATTGTTGGGAAAATGACTTGTGTCATGCACAAAGTAGATGTCCTAACCGACTTGCCAAAACTATAGTTTGTTAACAAAAAAATGTGTCGAGTGGTTGAAAAATGAGATTTAAGTGTATGTAAACTTCCGACTTGAACTGTACATATTACCTCGTCTAACCGGTGCCCCCACACATTGACTCTGTACCAGTACCCCCTGTATATAAGCCTCGCTACTGTTATGTTACTGCTGCTCTTTAATTACTTGTTCCTTTTATTTCGTATTCTTATTCATATTTTTTTTTAACTGCGTTGTTGGTTAGGGGCTTGTAAGTAAGCATTTCACTGTAAGGTTGTATTCGGCGCATGTGATGAATCACGTTTGATTTGATTTGATACACAATCATCCAATGCTTTGCACCCTACTGTGTCTAGCTCCCGCTCATTTTCAACAAGCATCCCAGGAGTCCATCTGATCAGAAGTCTTTCATAGTGACAGCTTTTACTGAAGTAAACAACACATATCATGTAAGACCAAGCATAAAATCAGAGACAACAATACATTATGTTCCAAAGTGAACAACAGGGATTTCTTTTCATGGTACTTGCTAGGGATTCAGGAGAGTTGTCTATTGATGGGTAAGGTACCACAGAGGTCAAAAGCCTAACTGACAGCTGCAGTGCACAGTGTGTTTACAGGGCCCTGTACTGTGCCTTTGTGCACTGGGGGTTCCTCATGTCAAAACACATCACAAACCACTCAATACAGACATCACGAACCACTCTGTGCCTCCTAAATCCCTGATTGGGAAAAGTCAATAAAGACTCTACAATGTAAGATCAATGAAATATGCCGAAGATAATGTCTGGGAAGAATATGTGTGTTGAACAGACAGAGAAACATGCTGTAGGTCTTAGATAACCCGAAGACACACACAGATCTTTCTTTTTATGCATAACGGCCTTTTCTTCGATCATGACAGTATAGCCTACACTGAAAAACGTAATGGAGTTGTTTAAACTAAATATTCTTAATTAACTGCTTCCATGGACTTTTTTTTGTTTACTCAACTTTTAGGTCAAAGTGTTATCTGAACTTATCATTTTTTGTTGGCCCAAAGTTCTGCCTACTTAAAATGATGCGTTTGCTCAAATTGTCTCATATGTTCATTTAATTATAAATTATTATTTGGGCATCTTACCAAAAAAAGGCTGTGGAATTAGTTACACACACACAGTGCTTTTATCATACAACTTTTCAACTTACATATTTGACACACATGATTACATTGTGTATGTTCATATACATATAAAAATCAATATTCAAGTTGTCCTCACCTGGGATTTGAACTCAAAACCTTGTGGTTTACAGCATTCCAAGCTTCCTCCTACTCCACCACATGTGTCCATAACTGACTTGACCTGTATTGCTACACTTTGCACTTCAAATAAAATCTCAGCTCTGTTAAAAGTACACCCAAGAATAATTCTTTTCTTTATCATAGTGATTAAGGAGTAACATAAAAAAAAAAAAAATGCTTAAATAAGTGAATTGAATCAATGAATAGAGAATAGTCAGATTAACTGTCAGGGCTGGGTAAGTTACTTTCTAAATGTAATCCGTTACAGTTACTAGTCACCTGTCCAAAATTGTAATCAGTAATGTAACTTTTGGATTACCCAAACTCAGTAACATAATCTGATTACATTCAGTTACTTTTAGATTACGTGTGTATGTTACCAATTGAATAATTTATCTATTGCAGGATAAATCAATGTTAAAGTTGAAACAGCTGGCCATATATGGATGTTACATTTTACTTGATGTGTTGGTTCGATTTTTCATGTAAAGATATCATTTAAAAGTCGATCAGAATTCTAGTCATTCCAATAAATGTTATACACCTTGATCTTCAAGAATAGGACTTTTTTTTATCAGCATGGATTAGATTGAGCAATAAAAGCCCTACATTTATCCATAGGCTGGGATCCGCACTATGCAGCTGTGCAAGAGTGCATTTTTCACTGGCTGTCCACTGGTTTAAAAACCAATGATTGATTGGCAATGTAAACTTCTTGAATTCAACCATTATTTGGTCCAAATACACATTTAGATTTGTAAACAGCCATCCACAAAACAAAAAATTCCATAAAGCGAAAATAGCTAAATCAGAGAGTAGAAATGTGATTTACATCAATGTGCTATGTAGATATCAATAGTAAGTGATATCCGTATCGCCGTAGACCACACCACTGCTGTCGTCCTTACTTCCTATTCAAATTGGATAATCGTTGGATGCCGACAGCAGTCACACCATTGGAAGAAATGTTTGGACTGTAGCCTACAAAAGCCTATTCCTGCTCTTTTCCTGCGATCCATCAAACCATTTGGTGTGTCATCATAGTGGTCTCCTTGGGGTCAGACTCCCTCAGGTGGAACAAACTTAAACATGCACCTTTTTTCAATGATGATTTGAATGTCATTGAGAAAACAGAGAAGTGTCAAAGAATTGTTTTCGCAAACATCCTTTCTGAATTTAAAAGTAATACTCAAAGTAATCTAGCTTTTCAAAAGTATCTGTAATCTGATTACAATACTTTCGTTGGTAACGATTACAGTTATCCTTTTTTGTAATCCCTTACATGTAATCCCCAAACCTGTTAACTGATAATTGCACAGGCATGGTGGTGTAGCAGGAAGATTGGAATGCCATGAATCAAGAGGTAGTGAGTTCAAATCCCAGGTGAGGACATGTTGAATATTAATGACTGTATAAATGAATGTGCACAATGTAATCATGTATGTTAAGTATTGAAAACATTGTATGTTAAAAGCACTGTTTGTGTGTGTTTAACCAGTTCTACAGCCTTTTTAGCTAAGATGTACAAATTATCAATTCCAAACACATCATATTAAATTGACTGAATTTTTTGCAAAAGTTTTCTCAAGTTGTAGCTAAGTTTGGGCAACACATTATTTGTTTGTTCAGGTAACACTTGGACCAAAAAGTGAGTAAACAAAAAAAGGGCTGTGGAAGCAGTTCGCTTACTTAATAATATTTTTTTGAAACAACTAGGTTCGTGGGTGTTCTTTTTTAGTGATAGTTATTTAACTAAACAGCAGCCATTTTCAATACTTACAAATGGATTACCTTTTCATATGTGAGGATATGAATATAGATATCCCCCCTAGATATTAATTAGGCCTTCCACTTACTCATGTATACTTGTTTCCTGATACAGTCCCACTAATAAGGGTGACATTTAAGCAATGTGCCCCCTCACATGAAATAATAAGTCTCTAGGACATAAACAGTGAGCATGCACGCAACACACACACAGACGTGCACGCACACACCACACACTCACTCACACAAGTCTTTAAGTCTGCAAAGTTACACACACACACCTGGAAATAAAAAACGGAAGAATATACTAGACTATCAAATACCCAAATAAAAGCCTCGCAAATCTCCATCAGCTGGGAGGTAAATCCAGCCCAGTCTGTTAATTGTGTCTGTTAATTTCTCATGGAGGTGCGAGATTAACTACCAGCCACAACACGCCTACATGAAGGTGAATGAAGCCATTTGGAACGATGTGGGTCGGAATGGCGGAAGGAGGAGTAGAGAGGTTTTCATTGACTATGCCACAATAGAGTGCAATGACAGCAGGCCTCAGGTCCTTGTGAGCGCTAACGGTTATTTATTGAAACCATAAAATAACCCTAGTAAACGTGGGTGCTGTACACAGCGCAGAAAATAAGAGGGGGCTAGCTATCATAAACAAAGGCATCTGAATGAGAGTGAAATACAGCCCAGCGGTGAAAAACAGGAGTGTGATTGGTGAGTAGTCGGGTACTGGCTGGGACTAGAGAGTCAAATGAGGAAGTCACATTATGGAGACTGCAGTAGTCATATGGGATGATGTCTGAGGCAGGAGATGGGAGCTCCAACTGACAGCTGGCGGAAAAAAACGGTCACTACGCATAAGCCCGTTTCTGAGAACAGAGGAGACACCAGTGAAAAGTGAAGCCTATTCAAAGACAAAACAGGATATAACGAATAAAACTTGAAACAACGAGAAAACAACGGCCATGTTAATCAGAAATAAGTCATTCAACAGTTGACTATGTAATACGTTATTTAACTATATCAACTGAATGACCGAGGTGAGCAATAACAGGAAATAACGATTTAGTAAGTTATTGTATGCTACATATAAATCATTGTTTACTAATCATCATAGCCCTGTAAAAACAAGAATTGTGGCCATAACCACAGGAATCGACTCTGAAGAGTAAGGGAAACTGAGGTATTTAAAAAAAATAATATTTAACCTTTATTTAACTAGGCAAGTCAGTTAAGAACAAATTCTTATTTACAATGACTGCCTACCCCGGCCAAGCCCGACGATGCTGGGCCAATTGTGCGCTGCCCAATGGGACTCCCCATCACGGCCGGATGTGACACAGCCTGGATTTATTAGACAATAATGTGTACAGTCATCCATGAGAAGCTACTAATAATTTATTACATAAAACATATGGAAACAGACAATTAAGGGCTACTAGATATTAGACTATGTAATCCTTTAAGCAAGAAGAAAGCGGATAAAATATGTCTATTAAACGTAAGTAGAAGCCTGGCTGAATTAGGCTTGAGTTCCAAACCACCCAGTCTGTATTTGGCTTGAGGCTACTGTGTTGAAAGCCTTCTCTCCTTGAAACACCGCTATGCATTTTCTACCCAGACAAATACATTTGCATATTCATGAGTATGCCACTGACAAACACTTTATTGATGTATAGGCTCCTGTGGGATGGAGGGATGGAGGACATTGAGTGGAAAAAAGGAAAGAAAACATTAAATGTTATGAGTCATCATTAGAAAAGTCCTGGGTTCACAGAAGAGGAGAGCACGGGTAAGTCCTTAGCTGAAGCCTGGCCGGATGGAGGGATGGCCGAATGGAGGGATGGCTGGATAGAGGGATGGCTGGATAGGGGGATATCTGGATAGGGGGATGGCTGGATAGGGGGATGGCTGGGTAGAGGTATGGCTGGATAGGGGAATGGCTGGATAGGGGAAATGCTGGATAGGGGGATGGCTGGATAGGGGGATGGCTGGATAGGGGATGGCTGGATAGGGGGATGGCTGGATAGGGGGATGGCTGGATAGGGGAATGGCTGGATAGGGGGATGACTGGATAGGGGGATGGCTGGTTACGGGGATGGCTGGATAGGGGGATGGCTGGATAGGGGGATGGCAGGTTAGGGGGATGGCTGGTTAAGGGGATGGCTGGTTAAGGGGATGGCTAGATAGGGGGATGGCTGGATAGGGGGATGGCTGGTTGGATGAGGGGTAGAGATATAAATCAGAAGCAGCTGTGGGTGTGTAGTCATGCAGGCTCTGACTGATCAAACGTCTCCCTCTCTCGCTCTCTCAACCCAGTGCCGCAGTGCCCCTGTGACTGAGGGAGGGGTGAGGAACGGGAGAGATAAAGGGAAAAAAGAGGGGGAGAGTAATGGAGCCCAGCTAGTTTTTAATTGGCCATGGGGGAGCCCCTACCTGCATGACAATGAGCAGGTCAAAGACCAGGATGAAGGAAGCCAGAAAGGCCCTGGAGACCTCGTCGCTAGGCAGAAAGCCGCGGTTCAGGTTGTCCCAGCTGATCCAGTCAGTACTGATGACCAGCAACACCACCGACGTCAGAGTGATCAGGACCGTCCTGGAGGAGTGAGGAAGTAGAATTGCATTAGTTTCCTGTTAGTCACGTGGGTCACTCCACAGATTTGCTAATTACCACTTTATTAGTCCATTTGTTACAGTGGACAACGATACATTTGTCTTCTGCTCATTTCTCTAAAGTACACAACATCAACACTATAATAAGAGGAGCTCATCATAGGTATATGTAAATATTGACATTGGTTACTAATTCTCTTAGGTATCATTTTATGTTTATCTGTGTGTTATTGACTTTGGATTTAGCAAAACTCTATATTTTGCTCTTCTTTGTACTTGTTTCAATGTCATTCAGTAATTATTACGTTGGTGTTGTGTGGGTTGTTCCATCCCCATGGTAACTGGCTGCATTGCAGATACCTAGCGCCAAGCCATATCATGTTTCAAATATTGTTTTTTGTTACAATTCTAAAGTGGATTATTTTTGGCACTGTTATTGTGATTTACCAAGATTAATTGCTGAACAATTTCAAGATACATTCCTCAACATATTCATCAATCATACTTTCTCCTCAGTATTTGAGATGATGGCTCGTCAGAGTACAAATTGATTGTGACCGTCAGACTGGAGGCATCCATCAACAAGACAAAGGCTTCCAGAGTAGCCACTGAGACTACAGGTATCTCCCTTGCATCCTAATAGAGGAACAATCAATTGAAGAGTGTGGTGTTTAACTTCAACTTATTAGTCATTCATACGTATGAAGAGTTTCATTCCAAAACTCGATATATACATTTTCAGAAATGTTGGTAAATGAGCTTTTATTGTTTAAAGAAATGATGAAAGATATTGGTGAGTTTTTCACTATCTAATCATGACATGGGGTTGTTCAATGACAGACATGTACAGTATTTGTTTCAAATCTATCACTTGACGGTACGATTTCAGAGAGACAAATTATCATGGGTTTTTTTGCAAAACGCTATAGATCCGCCTACATCTCAGAGAAATAAGTAGAACTGCAGTCAAATGTAACAAATAGCTACATTTTGTATAAATGTAACGTCTGTGGTGGAAGAAGGTGAGGACCAAAGCGCAGCGTGGTAAGTGTTCATATTTTATTTTGTGTTTGTGGTTCCCAATCAGAGGCAGCTGTCTATCGTTGTCTCTGAGTAGGAATCATACATAGGTAGCCTTTTCCCCACCTGTGTTTTGTGGGTAGGTGTTTTCTGTATAGTTTATTTGCCTTACAGAACTGTTAGTTTTTTCACTTTGCTATTTTGTTTGAGTGTTTTGATAAATAAAAATCATGAACACTTACCGCGCTGCACTTTTGGTCCTATCCTCATTCTGACGAGAGATGTTACACATCTAAAATCTATTAATTAAAAATCACTCCGACAATACCACACTGTTTCAACAGTGTTGATGTTTTTACATAACATAAGCTCAAATATCCCTGTCCCTGAAATGACCCTAGTGTCCTCTAGCCTGTTCAATAACCACTAGAGCATTTGGGGCATAGAAAAGGGCATCAAGCTGTAATGTTTGACTGGCAGTAACGATTCATGTTGACCTGGTGGAGTGACCGTGTGATATACAGTTGAAGTCGGAAGTTTACATACACCTTAGCCAAATACATTTAAACTCAGTTTTTCTCAGTTTTTCATTGAATCCTAGTAAAAACTCCCTATCTTAGGTCAGTTAGCATCACCACTTTATTTTAAGAATGTGAAATGTCAGAATAATAGAATGATTTATTTCAGCTTTTATTTATTTTATCACATTCCCAGTGGGTCAGAAGTTTACATACGCTCAATTGGTATTTGGTAATATTGCCTTTAAATTGTTTAACTTGGGTCAAACGTTTCGGGTAGCCTTCCACGAGCTTCCCACAATCAGTTGGGTGAATTTGGCCCATTCCTCCTGACAGAGCTGGTGTAACTGAGTCAGGTTTGTAGGCCTCCTTGATTGCACAAGCTTTTCTATAGGATTGAAGTCAGGGCTTTGTGATGGCCACTCCAATACCTTGACTTTGTTGTCCTTAAGCCATTTTGCCACAACTGTGGAAGTGTGTTTGGGGTCATTGTCCATTTGGAAGACCCATTTGCAACCAAGCTTTAACTTCCTGACTGATGTCTTGAGATGTTGCTTCAATATATCCACATAATGTTCCTTCCTCATGAAGCCATCTATTTTGTGAAGAGCACCAGTCCCTCCTGCAGCAAAGCACCCCCACAACATGATGCTGCCACCCCCGTGCTTCACGGTTGGGATGGTGTTCTTTGGCTTGCAAGCCTACCCCTTTTTCCTCCAAACATAACGATGGTCATTATGGCCAAACAGTTCTATTTTTGTTTCATCAGACCAGTGGACATTTCTCCAAAAAGTACGATCTTTGTCCCCATGTGCAGTTGCAAACCGTAATCTTTTTATGGTGGTTTTGGAGCAGTGGCTTCTTCCTTGCTGAGCGGCCTTTCAGGTTATGTCGGTATAGGACTTGTTTTACTGTGGATATAGATACTTTTGAACCTGTTTCCTCCAGCATCTTCACAAGGTCCTTTGCTGTTGTTCTGGGATTGATTTGCACTTTTCACACCAAAGTACGTTCATCTCTAGGGGACAGAACGCGTCTCCTTCCTGAGCGATATGATGGCTACGTGGTCCCATGGTGTTTATACTTGCGTACTATTGTTTGTACAGATTAACGTGATACAGTGAGTTATAAGTGAAACAATCTGTCTGTAAATAATTGTTGGAAACATTTCTTGTGTTATGCACAAAGTAGACTTGCCAAAACTATAGTTTGTTATCAATACATTTTTGGAGTGGTTGAAAAACAAGTTTTAATGATTCCAACCTAAGTGTATGTAAACTTGCGACTTCAACTGTATCTAGGCCATTGATCTCTCCCTTGTGATGAGCATTATTGGACACAGTGTAACAGCTTGATCGGGTCATATCCCTTGCTCTGGCTCAGTGAGGTGTGTGTGTGTGTGTGTGTGTGTGTGTGTGTGTGTGTGTGTGTGTGTGTGTGTGTGTGTGTGCGTGTGTAAAGGCAGGGGTATAGCTGGCCCTGTGACCTTGTTATGTCCATTGATTTCCTCTGCCTGTTTTTCTAATTAAAGGTGCTGACACTGAGCGGAGGAAGATAAACAGCCCTATTGACTGTGTGTAACTGTGTGTAAACCCTAGAGGTTAAGAGCACCCACACACACATGAACCCTAGCACCCACACACACATGAACCCTAACACCCACACACACATGAACCCTAGCACCCACACACACATGAACCCTAGCACCCACACACACATGAACCCTAGCACCCACGCACACACATGAACCCTAGCACCCACATGAACCCTAGCACCCACACACATGAACCCTAGCACCCACATGAACCCTAGCACCCACCCACACAGACACAAACCCTAGCACCCACACACACATGAACCCTAGCACCCACATGAACCCTAGCACCCACACACACACACGAACCCTAGCACACACAAACCCTAGCACCCACACACACACACAAACCCTAGCACCCACACACACACACACACACACACACACACACACACACATACACACATACACACACTGATTGTGCTCAGAGGCAGCATATTGTATGCATTAGACTGGAGACAGAGCCTACCAGAAGAGGATTATCCTGTGATTGCCTTGTTTCCAGAACCTTCTGGCAGCTTTGCCCCAGTCTGGGTAGTGCTGGTCCTGGAGCATCATGTCAGTGACCTGGGAAAGATCCATAAACGAACATGCTGTGGGTTGCCAGTACAGCATTAAGACTAAACTCAAACTGAGATGGCATTTTCAGTAATCTTGAATTTTTGGATTGATCTCTGAATGAAGCTCAAATATTAAAATCACAGAATTCTGACACTCGTAGACAAGGAATGGAATGAGATTGTGTTATTTCGTTCTGAATACAGCGTCAAAATAGATGGTTTGAATTTGCCCTTCTGCATTTGGAACGCTGCAATGGAATGGCATAATCAATTCAAATGGCATTGCATTGTTTATATTCCTATTCCATACAGTCAATCATTAAAAGTAATCTGTTATTTTCTTTGATCAAAGACAATTGACATTTTAGAGGATTGTATGCACAACTACGCAAATCCAGACTTTCGGAGAAGGTACTTCATTGAGGCGAAGGTACATTTTGAATAGGCCACATCTCCTTCTATCAGAAAGAGTGGAGAAGGATTTGGTTGAGAAAAATCAGGTAAATCTTTCTGGCATGAGCAGTGTTGCAAAAACAGCCATTTCCTGCTCACTCATCTAGCGATGACACATTCTGAAATATCTGTTCTGTCGAGGAGAAGGAGACACAGAGGTCGTCTTGAAAGTGCCTCGTTGAATTAATCGAATGTAAAAACCCAGAGAGTAATGTCTGGATTCAGCAGTTTGCCTTGCCCGTCCTTGCTCTAACTCCCTCTTCCCCTTCTATATCCCCCCCGCTCTTCCCTCCCCCTCTCTCTCCCTCTACCCCTCTCCTCCATATCTCCTCCCTCTCTCCGCAGTGTGTACAGTGGAATACTAATGGAAACTCTGAGGAAGCTTGTCAAGTTTTCTCCCCGTGGGTGTTGTGTCAAACTCCTTTCTCTTCCTCCACAGGCAGTCCTATCCCAGATCCCAGCGGAGCTCCATCCCCTCTTTATGTTGACAAATGAACAGGGATGGGCTGGTGTTGAGACACCCCTCACTGTCTCTCCTCTGCTCGACTCTACTCCTCGCTGTGCCCGCTATGTCTCTCTGTGTTTCCTGTGACCTCGCACTCTCTCTGTTCTGTTCCTGGTGCTAAGGGTATAAAAGACACATTCCACTATCTTTGTACTTATATTCTACTTGCTGCTAATCAGTGTTGGGCTACTACAGATTGTTCTCTCACCATCCACGCAGTCACAAAGTCCCCCATCCACGTCCCCACTGCTGCAATCTTCATGAAGCTCTCGTTCCTGATACCCATGTATTCTGTCACCATGTGAGGCCTAGAAAGAGAGATGTATATATAGAGGGGGGGGGAGAGAGATAGAGACAGGGGCAGAAAGGTAAAGGAGAAGAAAAGAGAGCGGTAGAGGAGGGAGAGAGGAAATGGAGGAGAGTCAACAGAAAATAGGAGAAACAGAAAATGGGCACTGTGGCTGCTAAGTGTCATGATGCTAACTGTCAGATCCCATCCATATCAAGCTGGCCCTGTGAAAACAGTGTGGCAGGCAGCTCTACCTTCAAGGGGCCCTCAGGGTTGTAAACAATTTACACTGAACTGCTGTGAAATTTATTCAGCAATACCATTCATTTGGCCCTAATCTACCTCCCTAATTTTTATGAATTTTCTTTCCATTTAGTAAATTCGTACCAGTGTCTATGTGAATTTAAATCAGCATTATCCAAAAGCATGAGACGGACACCCTTACTTGGCGACCGGCACCATCCCTGATACACAGGGCGCGGAGGAAGCCATTTAAGGTATACGGTTAGTTATTGGTGCAAGGAAAAAGATGGCATGCATTCGCTAGAGTCCTAGTTATCCATCCTATATCTCCTCTTGTAGGTAAAGACGGGATGGGAGGCTTTTGTTCAGGGACTTCAGTCATCTTCCACTGGGAGAAACTGGGTCACAAACCTTGTCTATGCAACCATCTACCCGCTGCTCCTGAAAGAGGAGAAGAAAAGGGGGATGAGGGAGGGAGGGTGTTTGATCTCCTGGCAGCGTCTTAGAGGCGGTGGATCAGATGAGCCTCCTCCCTCTCCTCCCAGGTCACTGCCTCATGAATAGAATAGATGGGCTGGCATGAATATGGCTCTGTAGGTTTTCCAACGGGTCGTAGTCAATAGCTCCAAACACCCCTGTTTGGCTCCGTGGCTGTTTTCCAACCTGCCACGTAGTACCCATTAAATATTTCTTATGCTATGTGGATAGAGGCATCTGGAAAATGACAACCACACCTGTTTTATTTTCCTGTGCATTTATTTCACATGTTATCAGTGTTTACAGTGACTCTACATAGACATTGGTTTTGTGAATGAAAATACAACGGGCCACACTTAACCAACTCTCAAACCGGTATAGGATTATCCCATTATATCCTATTAGGCAGAGCTTAGGCAGGTTTAAATGAAAGCTAATAGGCATTCATTTCCAAGTAATCATAATTGCTCCTCCCTTTTCTCACCCATTCACTCTCTATTCCCCTTATTAACAAAGCATAATAAAGACCAGAAAATGGACCTGGGGCAGAACTGCCATTATTAGCTATGGAAAAACCACTAAACCCAAATGGCACTTGTTTTCTTCTGCTGTTTTCTTGTTCTTTGAAGTCATGAAAACGAGCTGGTTTTGAAAAATACTGTTAGGCAGCGGTATAAAATATGATAGGTGGTGGTGTCATGTCTTCCTGGCCATGACTTTGTCACACTTTTCATACTGCGTATGCTCTGTGTAGCTTGGCCGGGTGTCTTCCGAAGTTTAATGAGATGACAAGAGTGAAAATGCTACTGTCCTGTTTCAAGTGTCTCCTGTAAATCTATTACAAACCACTGACCCCAAATAGCACCTGTTTTCTTGGCCCTGTATAGATCATCTCTGTCTCTGTAGTCATGAGCACAGGCAGTTTGTTAAAAAAATACAGTTAAGCAGATGTATTAAGGGTATAAAATAAATCATATGGCATCAATAATCTATTCATTAGGCCTCTGTGACAGGGCTTTATTAATGGAAATGTGAGGGGCATGGGTGACTTATCACCTTGCTTTGCCTGGGAAAAAAAAAAAACTTGATTCAAATGGGAATTTATACCTGGATTAAGTTAGTTAGATGCTCAGCAGCTTGTCCCCGGTCCAGTTGCCTAGGAGATCCCACAGGGAGTTGTTTACCTGCCGCAAAATTATAATCGATTGACCTGGAAACGCTGTCAAGCCCCAGCTTAGCCTTAAAGGGCCATTGCAGACGTTTTTATCTCAATATCAAATCATTTCCCGGAAACAATTAACTACCTTACTATGTTTTCAATTAAAATAGCCAAAAAGAAACAAAAATTGCTTCTTAGCAAGAAGCAATTTCTCAAGCAAGAATTTTAGGACTGTCTGGGAGGGCTCCGAGTGGGGATGGGAAAACCGAACATTGGCTGTTAAGCTATTGGCAGAGAGGTTTGTAACTCTCTTTCTTATTGGTCTAATAACTAGTTTACCACATGGTGATGTCACCAGGCAGGCCAAAACTCCATCCCACCAAAACAGGCTGAAATTCCAGGCAGTCTTTTCAAACTGCTCTTACACTAAAAAGGCATTGTCAGCATTTTCACAGTATTATTCCAACCTCATAGTGTGGAAATATATATATTCAGTATTCAAAGTATTCACACCCATTGACTTTTTCCAAATGTTGTAGAGTCCCATCCTGAATTTAAAATGGATTCAATTTAGATGAACATTTTTAGAGAAGACACTCCACCTCTCTCCACCTCCTACTCTGTTATCTAATTGGTCAGACATTGCACCTCTTCTGCCAGGCAGCAATGCTTTAAATTTAAACATTTTCTTTGGTAAGCAGAAGAGCACGCAGGAAGAGTTTTGGGAATCTTCTCTCAGCGTGATTAAAGGCAGCACTTTCTGACTTATTCATGCTCGCTGAAAATGTGATGGCCTGCAAGACAGATTACCTAATGAGAGGGTTCACGGCAGAGGTAGAATATCAGTACACTAGCTGCCGTACCCCCCCCCCCCCCCCCCTTCCCTGACACACATGTAAATATTGCACTATACATTTGTTGAGTGCCTGTAATTATTCTATTCTATTAAGCTGAATTTTTTCTTATTATTATTGTTTTCACATTCGGGGGGGAACCTGCAAGTAAGCATTTCATTGTACTGTGTACGCCGTAAACTTGAATTGACTAGACTTGACTAATCAGATCCGAAATGGCTCCCTCCTGGAAGAGCATCAGTACTGTAGCTACCATGAATAATCAGATCCAAAATGGCTCCACGTGAAACATCAGCACAGTAGTTCCGTGAATAATCTGATCCAAAATGGCTTCCATGGCTCAAAGCAGTGCACCAGTTACGTCTCAATCTACCCTCTCTATCGAATGCAATTGCGTTTCTAAGACATCACTGTGATAGCTTGTACTCCACTGAGTCATCAAATATCGCCTGGCCTTTCCTCTCTCTTCCCCGCTCCTTCCATCCACCAGTTTCCCAGCTTGTTTCTTCTGTTCTAAATCTCATGGCTAGTGACCCTTTAGGAAGCTGGCAGGTGTGTAGCCTCTGAAAGCCTTGGGGGTGTCTAGCCTTCTCCAGTACACAGATATGGCATTGAATCCCATTTCATCCACATTGAGATGTTTTCTTGTGTCCTCTGTGTGTACAGTACATAAGAGCACACAGTACACATCGTTGGGGACTGGAGAATGGTAAACCTAATAGTTAACAGAAGAACATAAAGCTGTCATGTATGGCCTCTCCTATCACTAAATCAAAAGAATCCATCACCCTCTTTTTTTAGTCAGAGCGACATGAGCCCACATATTAAACTTCCTCCAGATAGAGTTATCTAGTCTCTTATCCCTCCACTGGCTCATACAGTGGGAGTGAATTACCAGCAGGCACTTTGCAGGCCACCACCAGTATCTGTCCACTGTATCAGTTTTCCATTACACTAGTCCTAAATCAAGTCTGCTAGTCCCAGAAGCAATGCATCCACTTGACTTGGCCTTTACATGGTTAGAAGTGATAAAACACACACACACACACACACACACACACACACACACACACACACACACACACATACACACAAAATCAACTGTGAAAGATTTGATGAAAAATGATTGCTTGTCGATGCATTAAAATGTTTCAAATGTTGATAAAAAGTATCAAGTTGTTTGATGTCCCTCAAGGGAAAATTGGTTCTGTGTGTGGAATTTAGACATTTTAGTGAAGTTTTTTTTAAATAATATTTTATGGAAAATTGTCAAAGAATTTATGGCACAGTCCTTGCAAAACTGCACAGACACAAACTGGCACTGTGTTAGGCTTTTCCCATTTGCAATTCCCAATGGACGTCCTGACACAGTTGTCAAGGTTACTGCGTTGTTCTGTTGACAGTAGCTGTCTGTATGTCTCTGAATGAGGATGACCTGTTAGAAGCCAACTCCCAGTGAGGCCCATCCCTCTGTCCCAGATAACAGCAGGAGAAGCTGAGCTGATAATGCTGAGGTAATGCCAGAACTGTCTGTCTCTGTGGTAGAATCTGTAACCTCTTTCAAATCAAATCAAATGTTATTTGTCACATGCGCCGAATACACCAGGTGTAGACCTTACCGTGAAATGCTTACTTACAAGCCCTTAAACAACAATGCAGTTTTAAGACAAATAGGAGTTAAGAAAATGTTTTACTAAATAAACTAAAGCAAAAAACAAAGAAAAGAGCAACAATAAAATAACAGTAGTGAGGCTTTATACAGGAGGTGCCGGTACAGAGTCAATGTGCGGGGGCACAGGTTAGTCCAGGTAATTGAGGCAATATGTACATGTAGGCAGGGGTAAAGTAGGTAGCGGTTAGAGCGTTGGGCCAGTAATCGAAAGGTCAAATTCCCGAGCTGACCAGGTAAAAATCTGTCATTCTGTACAAGGCAGTTAACCAACTGTTCCTAGGCCGTCATTGTAAATTGGAATGTGCTCTTAACTGACTTGCCTAGTTAAATATATATATATATACATATAATTATTTTTTTAAGTGACTATGCATAGATAATAAACAGAGAGTAGCATAGGTAAGGGGGGAGGGGGTCAATGCAAATATACCCCCAGCTAAAATAATAAACACTAGACAATACTACACCTGTGCTACTACAAACAAATCTGCTTTATAGGTGTATGTGAGAAAGAGAGAAAGAGAGTAATAGTGAGAGTTTGTGTGTTTTATTTACCACAACAACATGAGCAGCAGTTCATGGTGCACACTTAGCATCGAGGTCTCGCCAACCCCTGGTCATGGTCATGTTTGCACGGTCACGCCGCCAGTACTCTGGGAATCTCTCCCATCTCTCTCAGTGCGATCAACAGGAGGGAACATAAATACCATTACATGCCATTTATTCTGCCTTTTAAATAAGACTCTGGCATTACGCCCGCTCAGCTAGACAGACAGATAGACAGACAGGGACTTGCACAGAGGAACACAGAATGATGGTGGTGAACAGAGACAAGGCTCTTATGTGTCGCTATAACCCTGCTCAGTCAAGTGGGTGGCTGCAGTCATCTGCCTCTAGTCCCTTCATCCCCCTCCCCCTCCCTCTAAAGGGTGAGGAGAAAAAGAGCCACGCAGCCCCCCCCCCCTCCCCTCCTTCCGTCCCATGCAGTGGTGTCGCCTGGCTCCAGCAGGGTCCCCGCTCATCCACATTAGGCATGATTAATGTGAGAGGAGCCACACACTGGGCTGTCTTAATCCAATAACACTGCCTAATTAGGGCCTGCTCTCTGCCGGTAATGGTGGCGTAAGATGTCAGAATGGGATTGGGCGGCGTGACCGAGCGCCGGTGAAGGGCATCAAAATCCCTGGGCGGTCACACTCCTCTGCTTTCATGCAAACAGCTCCCTAATCTGAAAGTTACATTAAAAAAAGGTAACGCTTAATTTCAAGGTGTCGTTATTACAGTGCAATTACATATGTCAATTATTAATTACAACTGTAACAGGTATTGTGTTTAATTGTAATCATTCATAGTTACACTGTAACAACATGTAACTAGTGGTAACTGCAGTCCGTAATTATAGGGGTGTAACAACGATTGCTTGCTACAAAAGTTCAAAAGTCTCCGACAGCATCCCAACGCACCATATTTCAGCCTGCACAAACCACGTGATCAGTTTTAGCCAATTGAAAACCAACCACCTCATTGACATAACTCTGCAGACACATCCCATGTGATGGATGAGCCTATTGTGAAGGTGTTTGATGCAAGTCCAATAAGGTCATTCTGGTTAGTCTACAGCCCTTTAGCGACTCAAAACGTTGTTTTTTTTATAGTACTCGTTATCGATTTATGTAACAAGGCAACTAATTACGATATAACGTTATATACAGTGCCTTGCGAAAGTATTCGGCCCCCTTGAACTTTGCGACCTTTTGCCACATTTCAGGCTTCAAACATAAAGATATAAAACTGTATTTTTTTGTGAAGAATCAACAACAAGTGGGACACAATCATGAAGTGGAACGACATTTATTAGATATTTCAAACTTTTTGAACAAATCAAAAACTGAAAAATTGGGCGTGCAAAATTATTCAGCCCCCTTAAGTTAATACTTTGTAGCGCCACCTTTTGCTGCGATTACAGCTGTAAGTCGCTTGGGGTATGTCTCTATCAGTTTTGCACATCGAGAGACCTACATTTTTTCCCATTCCTCCTTGCAAAACAGCTCGAGCTCAGTGAGGTTGGATGGAGAGCATTTGTGAACAGCAGTTTTCAGTTCTTTCCACAGATTCTCGATTGGATTCAGGTCTGGACTTTGACTTGGCCATTCTAACACCTGGATATGTTTATTTTTGAACCATTCCATTGTAGATTTTGCTTTATGTATTGAATCATTGTCTTGTTGGAAGACAAATCTCCGTGCCAGTCTCAGGTCTTTTGCAGACTCCATCAGGTTTTCTTCCAGAATGGTCCTGTATTTGGCTCCATCCATCTTCCCATCAATTTGAACCATCTTCCCTGTCCCTGCTGAAGAAAAGCAGGCCCAAACCATGATGCTGCCACCACCATGTTTGACAGTGGGGATGGTGTGTTCAGCTGTGTTGCTTTTACGCCAAACATAACGTTTTGTATTGTTGCCAAAAAGTTCAATTTTGGTTTCATCTGACCAGAGCACCTTCTTCCACATGTTTGGTGTGTCTCCCAGGTGGCTTGTGGCAAACTTTAAACGACACTTTTTATGGATATCTTTAAGAAATGGCTTTCTTCTTGCCACTCTTCCATAAAGGCCAGATTTGTGCAATATACGACTGATTGTTGTCCTATGGACAGAGTCTCCCACCTCAGCTGTAGATCTCTGCAGTTCATCCAGAGTGATCATGGGCCTCTTGGCTGCATCTCTGATCAATCTTCTCCTTGTATGAGCTGAAAGTTTAGAGGGACGGCCAGGTCTTGGTAGATTTGCAGTGGTCTGATACTCCTTCCATTTCAATATTATCGCTTGCACAGTGCTCCTTGGGATGTTTAAAGCTTGGGAAATATTTTTGTATCCAAATCCGGCTTTAAACTTCTTCACAACAGTATCTCGGACCTGCCTGGTGTGTTCCTTGTTCTTCATGATGCTCTCTGCGCTTTTGACGGACCTCTGAGATTATCACAGTGCAGGTGCATTTATACGGAGACTTGATTACACACAGGTGGATTGTATTTATCATCATTAGTCATTTAGGTCAACATTGGATCATTCAGAGATCCTCACTGAACTTCTGGAGAGAGTTTGCTGCACTGAAAGTAAAGGGGCTGAATAATTTTGCACGCCCAATTTTTCAGTTTTTGATTTGTTAAAAAAGTTTGAAATATCCAATAAATGTCGTTCCACTTTATGATTGTGTCCCACTTGTTGTTGATTCTTCACAAAAAAATACAGTTTTATATCTTTATGTTTGAAGCCTGAAATGTGGCAAAAGGTTGCAAAGTTCAAGGGGGCCGAATACTTTCTCAAGGCACTGTATTTTGTGTAGGTAAAGATGGATGGAGACAAAAGCAGGTACGCTTACTGGAGTCCCTACAGAGGAGGCCGCTGACAGCTCTGATAAGGTCAGGCTCATAGCAGATCAGGATGTTGAGGAAGAGGACCATGAAGGCATTTGTTGATTTGCATAGGCCTAATATACACTGAGTGTACAAAACATTAGGAACCTTCCTAATATTGAGTTGCACAGCCTCAAACGTTGTGGCATGGCCTCTAACAAGGTGTCGAAAGAGTTCCACAGGGATGCTGGCCCATGTTGACTTCAATCTTTCCCACAGTTGTGTCAAGTTGGCTGGATGTCCTTTGGGTGGTTGACCATTCTTGATACACACGGGAAACTGTTGAGCGTGAAAAACTCAACCGCTTTGCAGTTCTTGCCACAAACCGGTGACACAAACCTTCTAACATACCCCGTTCAAAAGCACTGAAATCTTATGACTTGCCCATTCACCCTCTGAATGGCACACATTCACAATCCATGTCTCAATTGTCTCATGGTTTAAAAATCTCCTCCCCTTCATCTACACTGATTGAAGTGGATTTAAGTGACATCAAAAGGGATCATAGCTTTCACCTGGTCAGTCTGTGTCATGGAAAGAGCAGGTGTTCTAATGTTTTGTAGGCCTATGTTTTTTTTTTATTTACCGGCATGGGAAATATTTTCTCTCTCTCTCTCTCTCTCTCTCTCTCTCAAAAACTTGATGCAAATATTAAAGATTACAACCTAGTTAGGAATTCTCATGCATGACAGGAGTCACGGTTGTGGGTTTCAATACGATTGGGTCTTGATAGGAAAATAGCCTAGGCTCTAAGACAGGAGAAGATATAATTGACCCTCATGCCTCTCTTTAATGTCTATGAATTGTGCATAGGCCTATCAAATTTGTGACTGTCTGAAGAGTCACAATGACAGCTCAGAGGCACACATTATTGTATAAGCTATAGGCCTACTGTAGGGTGTCCTGTAGGGTATTTATTACAGTTTTTCTCAATTGCTAAAACACTCAAACCCACTGGCTGTACAAAGTTCTCAGTTGCCTGGACTCATTTAGCTAATTATGCAGTCTGTTGTCAAGACCTTAAACAATTTTGATTAAAAATGTACTTCTCCCTGAGAATTGTATGTTTCGAACAATGTGTTTTCTATTTTTCGGCGTATTGTTTACTGACTGCTTGAGAGTGTATATCATTTTGATCACTTTGTTTATGATTTGAGAGCAGTGTTTGATTTTGAACACAGGTAAAACTGTTTTGAGGCGAATGTTTCATTTTGCAAGAGGAGTCAGAGGTTATGTAAATAGTGCTTGAAGATGAGGTTTTGTGTTTAATGTTTTCAGGAAATGGAGCAAGGTTTCAGAAATTGTGTTTTACCAATTGAGAAAAACTGTAACTGCAATCGGGTCATGTGTGCAGTCCGGCAGTGTCAACTATGCGTGCGCTTGAATTTATGGCGACTTTGTGTGAACTAAATACGCTAGGCTTCCATTCGACAACCTGTTTGGATAATGTGCTATTGAATTTTCTGCTAATCTTATGGTGCACATGTTGTGTAGGGTCTGCATTAGTGCCGACATTGGAACAAGATGTTGTAATTTCCCCGCTCTTGTTTTTACATTTTTTCGGGAAATGTGAAGTGTTCCCGCGACAGTTCCGGGATCCTGGTTACCCATGTTAATCCCTAGTCTGGAGAGCTCTACATCCTGATCCTGGTTACCCATGTTAATCCCTAGTCTGGAGAGCTCTAAATCCTGATCCTGGTTACCCATGTTAATCCCTAGTCTGGAGAGCTCTAAATCCTGATCCTGGTTACCCATGTTAATCCCTAGTCTGGAGAGCTCTTAATCCTGATCCTGGTTACCCATGTTAATCCCTAGTCTAGACAGCTCTAAATCCTGATCCTGGTTACCCATGTTAATCCATAGTCTGGACAGCTCTAAATCCTGGTTACCCTTGTTAATCCCTAGTCTGGACAGCTCTAAATCCTGATCCTGGTTACCCTTGTTAATCCCTAGTCTGGACAGCTCTAAATCCTGATCCTTGTTACCCATGTTAATCCCTAGTCTAGAGAGCTCTAAATCCTGATCCTGGTTACCCTTGTTAATCCCTAGTCTAGAGAGCTCTAAATCCTGATCCTGGTTACCCATGTTAATCCCTAGTCTAGAGAGCTCTAAATCCTGATCCTGGTTACCCATGTTAATCCCTAGTCTGGACAGCTCTAAATCCTGATGGACACATTTAACATCGAGGTAAAGACATGTCGCTCTCATCATTTAGCATCTTTTTTATTACTCGATTTGAATAAGTAACAATAGGTCATTTCGAGTGAATATATTCCTGCCGTTGAATCAAACTCAGTGCAGTCTGAAAGGTCCAAGAAATGAAAGCATCTCAATGAGCTTGGGGTCAGGGACAGCACACAGTGACAGGTCAGAGAGATAGCAGGAGACAGACACACCTCCCCCACAGCCACACACACGGACTTCTTCAGATGGGTGTGAGATGGGAACAATATGTGGTATGTGGGGGCAGACCAGCCGAGCAACGTCTCCCACAGCGCTCCATCGCGGTTGGCTGCAGAGCGCAAGGCATCATGGTGTGTTTTCTCAAAGACATAATTATTCTGAGGCAGACCAATGCCAGCAGATAGACTTAACACAGTCTTGGCAATAACTGTGCCTTGTCCTCTCTGAACAAAAAAGAAAAGGGAAAATAGAATTCATTCCCACCCAGAGGCTTCCTATCCTAAACACCACAGTGGGATGTTATAGTACTTCTCTTTTATGCTTTGCCTCAGTAAAATTACAACGACCTCATATTGAGTGAAGGAACGGGAAAGACGGATGCAGAAAAGATTTGGACATGGTTCAAAAGACTTAAGTTTTACTGCACCATCCTTCCTCCTCCTTCTCTCCTTCCCTCCCCTCTCGGATAATTGCTGCATTGGCTCCATTCAGAGCCTCGAGCCCATCTCATCTGAGGTGCATCCCGGTCCTGCCTGGCAGAGTGTGAAAACACTGCTCTTACAGGTCCGTCTTCAACAGAGATGTAAACACTAATCGTCTCTGGCAGAGCCCTGGCCTTCAGAAGACACAGAGGAGGAGCAGGGAACAGAACAGTCAGGAGAAAAAGTAGAGGAGTAGAGCAGAGAAAGGGCGGGCTGGCTCCTACTGCCTCTTGGCGAGCTGATGGCTCCTACTGCCTCTTGGCGAGCTGATGGCTCCTACTGCCTCTTGGCGAGCTGATGACTCCTACTGCCTCTTGGCGAGCTGATGGCTCCTACTGCCTCTTTGCGGGCTGATGGCCCCTACTGCCTCTTGGCGGGCTGATGGCTCCTACTGCCTCTTGGCGGTCTGATGGCTCCTACTGCCTCTTGGCGGTCTGATGGCTCCTACTGCCTCTTGGCGTTCTGATGGCTCCTACTGCCTCTTGGCGTTCTGATGGCTCCTATTGCCTCTTGGCGTTCTGATGGCTCCTATTGCCTCTTGGCGGGCTGATGGCTCCTACTCCCTCTTGGCGTTCTGACGGCTCCTATTGCCTCTTGGCGGGCTGATGGCTCCTACTGCCTCTTGGCGGGCTGATGGCTCCTACTGCCTCTTGGCGGGCTGATGGCTCCTACTGCCTCTTGGCGGGCTTATGGCTCCTACTGCCTCTTGGCGGGCTTATGGCTCCTACTGCCTCTTGGCGGGCTGATGGCTCCTACTGCCTCTTGGTGGGCTGATGGCTCCTACTGCCTCTTGGCGTTCTGATGGCTCCTACTGCCTCTTGGCGGGCTGCTGGCTGGATGCGTTCACTTGCTTTACAACAGCACCATCTATCTTTCTAATTAGAAGCTTACAGCCTGAAATGGCTAGGTAATGTCATTGGAACTCTCATTTCAGAGGCACTTTGAAATGTCTGAAGGACTATTCATTGTTATGTCTAGTTGACATGACCAATTGAAAGTGCCTAGCTCGTTATGTCTGCACCGTATCCCTGTTCTTTCAGTGCTCAGGCTCCATCACTCACAGTGAGGACTAAGTGATTATTCCCATGGTGTAGTAGGATGACATGCTCTCAGACTCCAACAGAAAGATGGCCACCAAAATACAGTAAAGGTCTCAAGACAGCAGCTATTAGAACACACATCCAATAGACTAAGGCTGGGTGATATACACTGAGTGTACAAATGATTATGAACACTTGCTCTTTCCATGACATGGACTGACCAGGGTCATGCAACTCAATATTATGTTCTTAATGTTTTGTACACTCAGTGTATACTGGATTTTTACAATACAGTCTATAACAATATTAAGATACAGTGCTAAATTAAATTAAAAGTTCAACAAATTGCACTAGTTCACTGTTTTAAAACCATCAGAATGGAGAAAGCCCATTAAAATCACATAAAATGCATTAATTTGTTGCCATTCAAGGCTCATGCACTACTCATAAAACATATTTAGAACTTGTATTATTCAGAAACATAAAACAAACCAATACCAGCATACTATTTTTAAAAAAAGGGAATATCGCCCAGCCCTCCCATAGACATGCACAGACACACACTTCTGTCACTGCTCAAGGCAGTACAGGCACTATATTGGACATGTGAAAGCATGAAATAGGAGAGTGGTAAAGAGAAATCATCTTTGTGACAGACACACTCAGAGAGACTGTAAATGTAAACTTTTTCCTGAGCGGGCAACATTTATCGTATCATCAGACTTGCTGTTCCGCTCAGCCATGAGTCTTTGCGTTTCCCTTCCTCAATCAACCAGAAAGAGCAGACATGATGGATGTCACTGTCCCAGCTCTGGCCAGTGTGACTGATAGCCTGATTATACAAGCATATCCCCCTCCCCTGTATAGAACAACAACACCTTACCGCTGGCAATATTAACCGGCTTGTCCAACCTTATGGATGGCGGAGTGCTTTTGTTGCTTATTGAAATGTGTTATATGACTGATCTTATTAAGGCCAGGCTACTTCAAATCAC
This sequence comes from Oncorhynchus mykiss, assembly GCF_013265735.2. Taxonomy (NCBI): domain Eukaryota; kingdom Metazoa; phylum Chordata; class Actinopteri; order Salmoniformes; family Salmonidae; genus Oncorhynchus; species Oncorhynchus mykiss. The sequence continues at coordinate 64,139,811 of NC_048566.1, forward strand.
AGCTTGTGTTAGCAATAGCTTGTGTTAGCTTGTTTTAGCAATAGCTTGTTTTAGCAATAGCTTGTTTTAGCAACAGCTTGTGTTAGCAACAGCTTGTGTTAGCAACAGCTTGTGTTAGCAACAGCTTGTGTTAGCAACAGCTTGTGTTAGCAACAGCTTGTGTTAGCAACAGCTTGTGCCATGTGAATGTTATACAACCAAAACAAACACATGGTAAATCATGAGCCCTCGACCTCGCAGCTGGCTGGATAAAAGGATACATTTTCTATCTCAGACTGACTGCCACATCAAAATGCTCAAATGGATTCCTGTCACTGGCTTGATGTGTGTGACTGACATAGCTCTGCAGCTGGTTACCCACTAAGTGTAGGTAAACCAGTGGAGTAGAAGGTAAAGGGGAAGCCATCTTGACTGATGTAATCAATAAACCAAGATGGCCGACCTGATCATCATTGAAGTGTTATGGTGGAGCTGAAGTTGAGCTTTCAGGTGCCCTCCCTTCACTCCATCTCCTCCAACCGCGACTCAAAGTCTCGACGTGATTGATCAGACTGAGACTGAGCCTCCGCTCAGGTGAGACGTTTGGATCTATCACACGGTTAACTCGGAGAGAGAGAGAGAGGTTCTAACAAATGAAAGCAGTGAGAGAATGAGACATTGAGTGGCTTACCCCATGCTTCCTGCCATCAGGAGGATCAGGTTGTAGATGTGTGAGAAGATGAAGAGGAAGAGGATGGTGCTGAAGAACATGGTCATCCAGGAGCCGTGATCCTCACGGAACATTTTCAGACGCAGATAACGACCTATATGAGGGCATGAGGAAAAGACACCTGTTCAGTGGCAGGCTCCATTCACAGTTGTGTCCCAAATGGCACCCTGTTCCCTATATAGTGCACTACTTTTGACCAGGGTACTTTTTACCAGGGCCCCTGGTCAAAAGAAGTGCACTATATAGGGAATTGGGAAAATGGTACCGTTTTAGATGCAACACTGAACCAGGACATATGATCAAAGTATGGGCTATGTTCATACACATCAATAACCATTCCATCTGTTAGAAACTCACCCTTTAAGTATTGTAATTATGATTAAAGATCATTCTTTTTTTGTGACCAACTTTTTATTTAGTTTTGTCATTTTTCTATCTTTTTTTCATAGTTACAGGTTCCCCCAAAAATATAATAAATCCATTTAAAGATAGCCATCTTAGAGTCAACATGTTTTTTGCAGGAGTGCTGCCTGTCAGCAGTAATCTTCTTTGAGATTCAAGGGACTATCAACGTTAAGTAACATAATAGATGGAAAGCATTGAATATTTTAATTCATGCACTTCCAAATTAATTTTGTAACTTTTCCCCAGAAGCATTTAACTACAAGGTACTCCCTGTGCCTACCTGAACTCCCTGTGACTACCTGAACTCCCTGTGCCTACCTGAACTCCCTGTGCCTACCTGATTTAGGGGACACAGTGAACAGCCGTGGCCAATTTGATCTTAAAACTTTCTTCTGGTGTTAAATACAGTCTGTGAACTATTGTCTGTGAACAATTGATAGTCTGGATTACAGGATACCAAGGTCATATTTTTACATTTCATCTGTGGGCCATACTTTTTAAATGGTTAGCTCAGAATGTGAGCTTTCTAAAGTTGTTTATATATTATAGAGATCAGTGCTTTCGGGAGCCCAGATCATTTATTTATACATCCCATCATTGGATGTTTCTGTATTTCCCAAGGAACTCCATAGGCCAGCATAGCTGACCTAAATTGTAAATATAACACATGTGTTGCCTGGTAATGTGTATGTATCTTTCAAATCTTGGAATGTTCCAAAACCATTACTGTCCACGATATTGATAAGGGTACGGATTCCGCATTTGGACCATTAGAGGGATACAAAAGGCCTCAAGGCATTATTGTGAAATATTGAGGCATGGATATGCCAGTTTGATTCCCAGTTACATTGTTTTTCTAACAGAAATAGTGCGAGCAATAATAGGATTAAAGAGTAGTTTATGGGATATATCAGTGAAGACCACCTCTTCCAGGGTAATAGGACACACAATATTTTGCTCAATACTCAGCCAGAAGAGTCATGTCTAAACCAATTCAGGATGGTGTGAAACGCTACAGCCTGAATATACACTTTAAAGTGTTGTGCATTTAGTCCTCTTTAGTCTTTCCCTCTTTGTATACTTATTCATTTTTTTCTGGGATCGTTTGCCTTGCCATATACAGTTGAAGTCGGAAGTTCACATACACCTTAGCCAAATAGATTTAAACTCAGTTTTTCACAATTCCTGACATTGAATCCTAGCAAGAATTTCCTGTCTTAGGTCAGTTAGGATCACCACTTTATTTTAAGAATGTGAAATGTCAGAATAATAGTAGAGAGAATTATTTCTTTCAGCTTTTATTTCTTTCATCACATTCCCAGTGGGTCAGAAGTTTACATATACTCAATTAGTATTTGGTAGCATTGCCTTTAAATTGTTTAACTTGGGTCAAACATTTCAGGTAGTGTTCCACAAGCTTCCCACAATAATTTGGGTGAATTTTGGCCTATTCCTCCTGACAAGAGCTGGTGTAACCGAGTCAGATTTGTAGGCCTCCTTGCTCGCACAATTGTGATACAGTGAATTACAAGTGAAATAATCTGTATGTAAACCATTGTTGGAAAAATGACTTGTGTCATGCACAAAGTAGATGTCCTAACTGACTTGCCAAAACTATAGTTTGTTAACAAGACATTTGTGGAGTGGTTGAAAAACGAGTTTTAATGACTCCAACATAAGTGTATGTAAACTTCCGACTTTAACTGTACATTTTAAAATTGCACTATGAATTTTATCTCAACAGCCAGAAGGGGGAGCCATTGGAAGAATTGACCTACAGAAATTCAGCCGTGGCAATATTCATTTTGACAATAGATATTCTTCAGGTTAAAGTAACTGGGATATTTTTCCATCTATTGAGTTCAGATTGAAATCAAATCAAAATCAAATCAAATGTATTTGTCACATACACATGGTTAGCAGGTGTTAATGCAAGTGTTACATCAAGATACATTACATCAAGATGGCAAGATGCAGTAGATGGTATAGCATACAGTATATACATATTAGATGAGTAATGTAGGGTATGAGAACATTATATAAAGTGTCATTGTTTAAAGTGGCTAGTGATACATTTAATTACAACAAGATGGCAAGATGCAGTAGATGGTATAGTGTACAGTATATACATATGAGATGAGTAATGTAGGGTAAGTAAACATTATATAATATAAAGTGGCTAGTGATAAATTGATTACATAAATATTTCCATTATTAAAGTGGCTGGAGTTGATTCAGTATGTTGGCAGCAGCCACTCAATGTTAGTGATGGCTGTTTAACAGTCTGATGACCTTGAGATAGAAGCTGTTTTTCAGCCTCTCGGTCCCAGCTTTGATGCACCTGTACTGACCTCGCATTCTGGATGATAGCGGGGTCAACAGGCAGTGGCTCGGGTGGTTGTTGTCCTTGATAATCTTTATGGCCTTCCTGTGACATCGGGTGGTGTAGGTGTCCTGGAGGGCAGGTAGTTTGCACCCGGTGATGCGTTGTGCAGACCTCACTACCCTCTGGATAGCCTTCCGGTTATGGGAGCAGCTGCATTACCAGGCGGTGATACAGCCCGAAAGGATGCTCTCGAAAGTGCATCTGTAAAAGTTTGTGAGTGTTTTGGTGACAAGCCAAATTTCTTCAGCCTCCTGAGGTTGAAGAGGCGCTGCTGTGACTTCTTCACCACGCTGTCTGTGTGGGTGGACCATTTAAGTTTGTCCGTGATGTGTACGCCGAGGAACTTAAAACTCTCCACCCTCTCCACTACTGTCCCGTCAATGTAGATTGGGGGCTGCTCCCTCTGCTGTTTCCTGAAGTCCACGATCATCTCCTTTGTTTTGTTCACATTGAGAGGTTATTTTCTTGACACCACACTCCGAGGGCCCTCACCTCCTCCCTGTAGGCCGTCTCGTCGTTGTTGGTAATCAAGCCTACCACTGCCGTGTCGTCTGCAAACTTGATGATTAAGTTGGAGGCGTGCATGGCCACGCAGTCGTGGGTGAACAGGGAGTACAGGAGAGGGCTGAGAATGCACCCTTGTGGGGCCCAAGTGTTGAGGATCAGCAGGGTGGAGATGTTGTTACCTACCCTCATCACCTGGGGCGGCCCATCAGGAAGTCCAGGACCCAGTTGCACAGGGCGGGGTCGAGACCCAGGGTCTCGAGCAACAAAATGGAGTCGTGGTCAGCTTTTCCGAAGGGAGGGCAGTGGAGGGCCTTATATGCGTCGCGGAAGTTAGAATAACAGTGGTCTAGGGTTTTGCCAGCCATGGTAGCACAATCGATATGCTGATAGACTTTGGAGAGCCTTGTTTTCAGATTAGCCTTGTTAAAATCCCCGGCTACAATAAATGCAGCCTCAGGATATGTGGTTACCAGTCCAATTAAGTTCTTTCAGGGTCGGCATTTGATTGTGAGGAATTCAGGAAAGTCAGGTGAACAAAAGGACTTGAGTTCCTGTATGTTGTTATGATCACACCACGTCTCGTTAATCATAAGGCATACACCCCCGCCATTCTTCTTACCAGAGAGATGCTTGTTTCTGTCGGCGCGATGTGTGAAGAAACCAGGTGGCTGTAGCGACTCAGATAGCGTGTCTCGAGTGAGCCATGTTTCCATGAAACAAGTCTCTGATGTCCAGTCTCTGATGTCTCTCTGGAAGGCAACCCTTGCTCGGATTTCGTCTACCTTGTCAAGAGACTGGACATTGGCGAGTAGTATGCTCGGGAGCTGTGCGCGATGTGCCCGTCTGACTTGAGCGTTCTGTTAAAGTTTCTGCCAATGGTTTTATTTAATTAAGGAAATATATATACTCCCAAATATTTAAAATGGGAAACGATTGGGGTTCCATGAGTAGAGATGGAGTCCATCCTCCATCGGGGTCTTGAGAGGCAGTAGGGCTAACTTGGTTAGATTCATTTTAGAATTTGAGATTAAGCTAAATGTATATATGATCTTCAATGCGTTTGGGAGCGATTGAGATACATTGTCTAGATAGAGTAAAATATTGTCTGCGTATAATGAAATGAAATTGTCAGTAGACTTGAGAGATATTGGTGTTATTTCCTTCGATTGATGCATTTCCTGGGCCAGAGGTTCCATGGATAATACAATTGAATCTCCTTATCTGCTGCTTCCAGTGATTCTGAACAGAGCAGTGCAGATTCTGCCTGTTATGACTATGGCTGAGGGATTGCCATTTTTTAATCTTTGATTGATTCATTTGGATTCTGATAGTAATTCCCCTGTTTCAAATTCAACAGTTGATTAAAGACCATTCTGAAGCGCCATGTCCTCCTTTCAAACAGATTTTCACTGCAATTTATTTTGGTGATGAACTAAGCCTTGCCAAATGAACTTGAGTGTTCTAAAAATGGTACCTGTTTAGTACATAAAGTCAGAGAATATCACTGGTCGGTGCTCTTTGGTATATCACAGACCACATCATGTTTTCCACAAACTCTTTTCAGCAATCTGACTGAGACCCTGTTGTGTTCTGGCTGGCTGGCTGGCTGGCTGGCTGGCTGGCTGGCTGGCTGGCTTGTGTTCCACGAGGACAGTTCAGCATGATTAGATTGATTATGCAGACATTTATGACCTGTGGTGTTTTTCCATTCTTCTGGTTGGGAATCAAATTACTAGGAAAGATCTCTCTGCTAGAGCATGAGATTGATTCAGATAGTCCACCTTCTGCCCTGAATACATAATCACAGCAGGCCTCTGGTGCCAGAGATCCTCTATACAGTTGATGAAATTCCATTACACCACTGTTCTTCTGGATTTGAATGAATCGATCGGTTTAGCTAATGCAAGGATGGACTGCGTTGCTCACAAAACGATCAACTAAGTGCACAGTTCGTATCATTGTGACTGCCATCTATATCAGATGAAATGTTATTTGTGGCAATAATAGGAATAGATGTCAACCAAGCAACTGAATCCATATGACAACACAACACTAATCATACACATGTTGCAAGCAGTGGCTTAAACCAACGTCACTGCAAAACAGAAAATTATAATTCATTGGATATGTATAATCAAACTGTAGCTAGTGTGTATAACAGAATGTTCCATCTCCCTCCTGCTGCTCGGTGCTCATACAGTACAATGCCAGTCTGTCCCGTGTCATTGGCCCTGACCCCAAGTCCTCTTTCCCCACAGGGAGGCCGTACTGTTGCTAACACAAGCAGCAGGCTTTCGCTCCTTCTGATTTCCCCTCAGAAAGCTCAGCCAGCGCCGATACCAGCATAGCAGCACCATGCTCTCAGGCACAACTCTTTGTTTTGGTCTCCCCCAGTCAGAGATACAGCCCCTGGGGGTAGTGTTTTGTTGTGTCAATACTCAGACGTTCGAGACAGGACACAACTGCTCCATTTATTTCCCCATTACCACAAGGCCATGCTCCCTCTCTCTGAACGCCTTACATGCTGTTCAATCTCAGCTCGCTCACCTCATTCTCCCCATAAAACCAAAGCCGCTGCGACTGCCTCAGAGAGGTGGAGTCCCCGAATGCAGTTTTACGACCATAATGAATGACACTTCTGTCTCTTCAGGCGTTGCCCTGGGTTTTCATACTGCAATGCATTCTTATACAGCCGTTAATACAGCAGACAAATTAAGGTCTCTACTACATAAAGCGCCATGTACTGTATAAGATTAAATTGGCTACATTCCCTGTAACCAAATTGTGTTTAACCCCATTCAAACAGTTGTGAAGTGGTAGATGCATCGATGTGCAGGTGCCTAGCTAGTGTGGTTTGTGGTATTTCGAGGTTCATCACAGCTCCATAATTGAATTGGTTTGCACGGATGAACTTAATTGCCTGTAGTGCCAATGAACCCCAGCTCTGCAGCGTGTGTACCGGCAGATCTGACTCTTAAAGTCGCCAGCGCAGCCAGCTAGCGCGGTGGTGAGCTCCCTTCTCGGAGCCAATCAGTGTAGGATTTAACTAGGGGTGATTCAAGATTATTCAGCGGACTGCCTTGAGTCACCACACCTCCCCTCCTTAGAGAGGCCCGATAACGAGTGATTCATGAGCCACTTCTACACTGTTCAGCTAGGCTGGACACACAAACATGCACACAGGCATGCACACTGGCACGCACACACTTCCATTTCTCCAGATGTTGGTCGCCTATCAAAATTCAAATATGTGTGGTTGTCTCCATCTAGTGGTGATATAGTGACAGTACCACAGAACTGACAGAACTGGTGCTGAATTGGAGAGAAAAAAAGGTCTCCTTCTTCAATTACACAGGATTCATACTGACCACCATCTAAATGTGATGTGGAAATCGTTAAATGTGATATGCGCATGACCACGGTGGTTTCCACTGTTTAAATCTAGCAGACCAGTGGAATAATGAATTAGAATTTGACATTAAACAAAGGTCATGGCACCAAAACAGGATTTGAAAAGACGGAGAGAAGAAAAAAAAAACCCCACTCCAATCCGGTCGGTTAACAAGCAGGCACGTTGGTGCCAGACAGCTAAAATACAAACACACCGTGACAAACTGGAGCAGGCAATCAATCAAACACACACAGACACACAGTGGGAGTCACAGCCCCAGACTGATGAAAAGGACACAGTTGGTGGAGGTGTTCTGACTGAAGGAGACCTGAGACCCAAGCACGGTCTCTCCTGTCATCATGATACCAATCATCAATAACTCTCTGCTTATTAAACAGGGTAAGAACTCTCATTATTTCACACTCACTTTATGATTCAGATACATAAATGATGAATACATGTAAGGATACATACACATTGTATTTTTTTCCCCAATATGACTGTAGTTTGTGGCCACCAAAACACTATTTTATGGTTTAATGTGGTCTTTTGAATGGGTATAATCTTCATTTTCTATCAAATGTTTTTCAGTATGTTTGGAAAGTTTTTTAGTGTGTGTGAAAGACCCCATAAAAATGTTACATGTCCACATAACAAAAAAAATGACTTAAAAACCTCACAATAGTGAAAACCTTGAGGGTATGCCACGTGAAGACCAGAACTTGTCTTTGCAACTCTGAAAATAGAAAACTCTTCTGGCAGTCTTTTTTAAATGTGATCAAAGTAATTGTCACCTTCTGCTTGTGTGGTCAACACAAGGGTCATTCCACAAAAAGAGTGCCTCCTGATATTTTAAGTAGAAGTTGTGCACCACTATTAAATTCGAAAAGCGTTACATTAATATATCAAAATGAAGTGGCCTTTATTATACACCACATGGGGAACTCAATAAATCAAACAAATTGTATGAAAGAAACTTGCTAAAGTGCAAAGATTCCCTCTGTGACTTGAAGGAGGAACTGAATCCACTTAATTAAGCTCAACATTTTTCTAAGTTTTCACTATCATTGTAAAGCCAAAGTTATTTGGTTGCTTTGACAAAGTCATTCAATAAGATTATTATATTTTTGTGTGATTTATGTGGTTAATAGTTCCTTTACTGTCTGTTCCTCATTTTAAAGTCATCCCTGTTACATGAACTGAACTCTCTTTTTAATATGGTGAAACTATTCCTTTTTTTCTATCAAAAGAAACATTGATTATCTAATAGTCAAATCATAGTGTAAAAGCAGGTGAGCTGGTTCTACTTTGTTCGGCCATTTTCGGGTGTTTTGGAGTAGAAAACTGAGTGGGTCGAGCATAACATGTCAACTCTGTTACCAATAGATAGTCAGGCTAGAAATGTTTCACAATTGCACTTTTTTTGTGAAGCTTACATTCAATTGATACTCCCACACAACAAGCTTCAATTCCCCCTGTCAAAAGGGGTTTCATGGCTGATTCAAGATTAAATCGTCAACCCTGTTATGGTCAACCGTTACTTTATTTGGCACTTAATAGGCAATTACTATAGTCATTTTTTTATTTAACCTCTCGAGATGGGAAAAACGTGTTTATGAAGTTGAGCATGTGCTCTTTACAAAATAATGTTAAAATTAGGTGAAATCAAACGTTTTTTTTGGGACCAAGTTAAACTTCTCAAAAGGCACCGAATTGGTGACACTACCCTTCAATAGCCAGTCTCTGATTGAAGGCAAACAATGTGTTTCCATATTGGAGTGGAATCCAGGGTTAATTATTCCCAGCACATGCAGTACAACAGCCAGGCTGTCACTTCCTGGTGACTGGGCACAGGACTGAGGGGGTGGACGGGGCTGAGAGTGTTTAGAGACAGACAGGCAGGCGACTCTACATTAATCTATTTATGATAATGGTATATCCTCGCTGAACCTTGGCTAGAATAACCTTGATGTGGATAAATTGAAATGCAAAGTAATTATATATGGCATGAAAGACCACCCTTGATACTACTTGACATATTTAGTTTTTTTACTGTATTAAGTGATCTTGTAAAATGCCCCATCCCATAACATGTTTTTTAAAATGGCCATCTATTGTCTTTCCTCAGCCCATACAGTGCCATTCCTGCCTCTGAACCAGTCGGAGGCATTCTGCAGTCGGTTTGAGAATGGCCAGTGGTACTGCTACGTCATCTTGGTCCTCTTCACCTTTGCCCTGCCCCTGGGCATCCTGGGTAACGTGGCAGCGGTGCTAAACTATACCTGCTTCAGGAGGACCAGCAGTCTGTCCACCAGCAACGTGTTCCTACTCAACCTGGCCCTGTGTGACTCAGCCTGGACCCTCACCCTGCCCTTCACCATCTACTTCAGCCTCCAGAGGTCCTTCCACAGGGACATCCAGATCTTTTGCCAGCTCAAGAAGATCTTCTTCAACATCAACATCTACGGGAGTATCTTCTTCCTCACTCTGATCAGCTTTGACCGCTACGCCGGCACCGTGCACCCCATCAGCTCCCTCAGGTGGTGGGACGCTTGTAAAGCCAAGCTCTGCTGCGCCTGCGTCTGGATCTTCCTCTTCCTGGGCTGCATCCCCGAGCTCTTTGTGACCTTCGCCTTGCAGAGACCGGGGAACGTGACCGTGTGCATGGACCACATCCAGGGTCCGTTCGTCTTATTCAAAACCATGTCCATCATCAAGACTCTGGTGGGCTTCGCCTTGCCGTTCAGTGTCATGCTGGTCTTCTACGGGATGACGGTGCAGGTTTTACGGGGCCTCCCTCGGGGGAAGAGGAGAGGTGGTGGGGGTCAGTGGGTGGGGAAGCCCCTGATGCTCATCACCGCCGCTCTGCTGGTGTTTGTGGTGTCCTTCGTGCCCTACCACGTCATGATGATGACCCTGGTGTTTATGAGGATCAACGACCAGGTGACTCCGGCCAACGTGCACGTCCTCTATGCCTCCTATGAGTTCTTTGAGGCCATGTGTAGTGTGAGTAGCTGCCTGGACCCAGTGCTGTACATCCTGGCCAGTGACCGGTTCCAGAAGAGACTGCAGGCCCTCAGGAGGGGCCAATATAGGGGACTGTGCTGTAGGCGTAGCAGGAGGGTAGCGGTGGAGGGCTGACGAAGGATAGAGTCTCCTACCATAGTTAGTTATCCTTATTCAATTAAATGAATTCATTAAATCAAAAAAAAAAAATGATGATCTAAAAATACACACATTGACATGTCTCTGAGAGATTGCCTCTCACAACAGATATGCCAACCAAGTGTCTGTGTTCATCTAAAGAGCCAGAAAAAAGGGCTGAAAAAAATGGGGCCTTTGCCAGAATTGAACATGTTCAAGATAAAACAGAAACGGTAATGAGAGGAAATGTTGCGGTTGGGGAACTCAATATCCTCTGACATCAGAGATGTACTGACACAGAACACAGTGTCTTCTGAAAGCATTCACATCCCTTGACTTTTTCCACATTGTTTTACAAAGATTGATTAAAATGGATTTAATTGCCATCTTTCTTCAACGATCTACACTAGAGGTCGACCGATTTATCAGAATGGCCGATTAATTAGGGCCGATTTCAAGTTTTCATAATAATTGGAAATCTGTATTTTTGGACACTGATTTGGCCATTTTCTTTTTTTTACACCTTTATTTAACTAGGCAAGTCAGTTAAGAACACATTCTTATTTTCAATGACGGCCTAGGAACGGTGGGTTAACTGCCTGTTCAGGGGCAGAACGGCAGATTTTTACCTTGTCAGCTCGGGGATTCAATCTTGCAACCTTACAGTTAACTAGTCCAACGCTCTAACCACCTGCCTCTCATAGCACTCCACGAGGAGCCTGCCTGTTACGCGAATGCAGTAAGAAGCCAAGGTAAGTTGCTAGCTAGCATTAAACTTACCTTATAAAGAACAATCAATCAATCATAATCACAAGTTAAACTAGTAATATCATCAACCATTTGTAGTTATCTAGCGTGTCCTGCATTGCATATAATCAATGCGGTGCGCATTCGCGAACCTAACCATAAACATCAATGCCTTTCTTAAAATCAATACACAAGTATATATTTTTAAACCTGCATATTAAGTTAATATTTCCTGCTAACATGAATTTATTTTAACTAGGGAAAATGTGTCACTTCTCTTGCAACAGAGTCAGGGTATATGCAGCAGTTTGGGCCACCTGGCTCGTTGCGAACTGTGTGAAGACTATTTCTTCCTAACAAAGACAGCCAACTTCGCCAAACAGGGATGATTTAACAAAAGTGCATTTGCGAAAAAAGCTTAATCGTTGCACGACTGTACCTAACCATAAACATCAATGCCTTTCTTAAAATCAATACACAGAAGTATATATTTTTAAACCTACATATGTAGCTAAAAGAAATCCAGGTTAGCAGGCAATATTAACCAGGTGAAATTGTGTCACTTCTCTTGCGTTCATTGCACGCAGAGTCAGGGTATATGCAACAGTTTGGGCCGCCTGGCTCTTTGCGAACTAATTTGCCAGAATTGTACGAAATTATGTCATAACATTGAAGGTTGTACAATGTAACAGGAATATTTAGACTTATGGATGCCACACGTTAGATAAAATACGAAACGGTTCCGTATTTCACTGAAATAATAAACGTTTGTTTTCAAAATGATAGTTTCCGGATTCAACCATATTAATGACCTAAGGCTCGCATTTCTGTGTGTTATGTTATAATTAAGTCTATGATTTGATAGAGCAGTCTGACTGAGCGATGGTAGGTAGCAGCAGGCTCGTAAGCATTCATTCAAACAGCACTTTTGTGCGTTTTGCCAGCAGCTCTTCGCAATGCTTCAAGCATTGGGCTGTTTATGACTTCAAGCCTATCAACTCCCGAGATTAGGCTGGTGTAGCCGATGTGAAATGGCTAGTTAGTTAGCAGGGTGCGTGCTAATAGCGTTTCAAATGTCACTCGCTCTGAGACTTGAAGTAGTTGTTCCCCTTACTCTGCAAGGGCCGCGGATTTTGTGGAGCGATGGGTAACACTGCTTCGAGGGTGGGTTCCCGGTTCGAGCCCAGGTAGGAGCGAGGAGAGGGACGGAAGCTATAAATGTTACACTGGCAATACTAAAGTTCCTATAAGAACATCCAATAGTCAAAAGGTATATTAAATACAAATGGTATAGAGGGAAATAGTCCTATAAATACTATATTAACTACAACCTAAAACCTCTTACCGTGGAATATTGAAGTCTCATGTTAAAAGGAACCACCAGCTTTCATATGTTCTCATGTTCTGAGCAAGGAACATAGTTAGCTTTCTTACATGGCACATATTGCGCTTTTACTTTCTTCTCCAACACTTTGTTTTTGCATTATTTAAACCAAATTGAACATGTTTCATTATTATTTGAGGCTACATTGATTTTATTGATGTATTATATTAAGTTAAAATAAGTGTTAATTCAGTATTGTTGTAATTGTCATTTTTATAAATAAATAAATAAAAATTGGCAGATTAATCGGTATCAGCTTTTTTGGTCCTCCAATAATCGGTATCGGTATTGGCGTTGAAAAATCATAATCGTTCGACCTCTAATCTACAATAGATACTCTGTAATATCAAAGTGGAACAAAAATTGAAAAATAAAACGAATATATCTTGATTAGATAAGTATTCAACCCCCTCAATCCATGTTAGAATCACCTTTGGCAGCGATCACAGCTGTGAGTCTTTATGGGTAAGTCTATAAGAGCTTTCCACACCTGGATTGTGCAACATTTGCCCATGAATCTTTTCAAAATTCTTCAAGCTCTGTCAAATTGGTTGTTGATCATTGCTAGACAACCATTTTCAGGTCTTGCCATAGATTTTCAAGCAGATTTACGTCAAAACTGTAACTTGGCCACTCAGGAAGATTCACTGTCTTCTTGGTAAGCAGCTCTTATGTAGATTTGGTCTTGCGTTCAGGTTATTGTCCTGATGAAAGGTGAATTAATTTCACAGTCTGGTGGAAAGCAGACTAACCCAGGTTTTTCACTAGGATTTTGTCAGTACTTAGCTCCATTCCTTTTCTTTTTTTATCCTGAAAAACTCCAGTCCTTAACGACTACAAGCATTCCCATAACATGATGCACCCACCATTATGTTTGGAAATATGGAGAGTGGTTACAGTACATTCGGAAAGTGTTCAGATCCATTCAATTTTCCACATTTTCTTAGATTACAGCCTCATTCTAAAAATGATTAAATATGATTTTTTTACTCAATATACATACACAATACCCCACAATGACAAAGTGAAAACAAGTTTAGAATTTTTTGCCCATTTATTAAATATAAAAAACTGAAATACTTTATTTACATAAGTATTCAGACCCTTTGCTATGAGACTCAAAATTGAGCTCAGGTGCACCCTGTTTCCATTGATCATCCTTGAAATGTTTCTACAACTTGATTGGAGTCCACCTGTGGTAAATATAATTGATTGGACATGACTTGGAAAGGCACACACCTGTCTATATAAGGTCCCACAGTTGACAGTGCACGTCAGAGCAAAAACCAAGCCATGAGGTTGAAGGAAATTTCCGTAGCGCTCCGAGACAGGATTATGTCGAGGCACAGATCTGGGGAAGGGTACCAAAACATTTCTGCAGCATTGAAGGTCCCCAAGAACACAGTGGCCTCCATCATTCTTAAATGGAAGAAGTTTGGAAACACCAAGAGCTGGCAGCCTGGCCAAACTGAGAAATAGGGGGAGAAGGGCCTTGGTCAGGGAGGTGACCAAGAACCTGATGGTCACTCTGACAGAGCTCCAGAGTTCCTCTGTGGAGATGGGAGAACCTTCCAGAAGGACAACCATCTCTGCAGGACTTCATCAATAGGGCCTTTATGGTAGAATTACCAGATGGAAGCCAATCCTCAGTAAAATGCACATGACAGCCCACTTGGAGTTTGCCAAAAGGCACCTAAATTACTCTCTGGTCTGATGAAACCAAGATTGAACTCTGTGGCCTGAACACCATGTGTCACGCCTGGATGAAACCTGCCACCATCACTACGGTGAATCATGGGGATGGCAGCATCTTCTGTGTGGATGTTTTTCAGCGGCAGGGACTGGGAAACTAGTCAGGATCGAGGGAAAGATGAACAGAGCAATGTACAGAGAGCTCATTGATGAAAACCTGCTTCAGAACGCTCTGGACCTCAGACTGTGGCGAAGGTTCAGTTTCCAACAGGACGACAACCCTAACAACACACGAGTGGCCTTGGGACAAGTCTCTGAATGTCTATGAGTGGCCCAACAGAGCCGGGACTTGAACCCGATCTAACATCTCTGGAGTGTCCTGAAAATAGCTGTGCAGCGACGCTCTCCATCCAACCTGACAGAGCTTGAGAGGATCTGCAGAGAAGAATGGGAGAAACTTCCCAAATACAGGTGTGCCAAGCTTGTAGCGTCATACCCAAAAACACTGAAGGATGCAATCGCTGCCAAAGGTGCTTCAACAAAGTTCTGAGTAAAGGTTCTGAATACTTATGTAAATGTGATTTTTCATAAAAACCTGTTTTTGCTTTGTCATTATGGGTTATTGTGTTTAGATTGATGAGGGGAATAAACACAATGTAATCCATTTTAGAATAAGGCTGTAACGTAACAAAATGTGGAAAAAGTCAAAGGGTCTGAATACTTTCCGAATGCACTGTATGTGTTGTAATGGATTCTCCCCAAACATAACAATTTGTACTGAGCACAAAAAAATGCATTACTTTGCCACATTTCTTCCAATATTACTTCAAAGCTTTGTTGCAAATAGGATGCATGTTTTGGAATATTTGTAATCTGTACAGGCTTCCTTATTTATAATCTGTCAATTAGGTTAATATTGTGGAGTAACTACAATGTTGTTGATCCATCCTCAGTTTTCTCCTATCACAGCCCTTCAACTCGGTAACTGTTAAAAGTCATTGGCCTCATGGTGAAATCCCTAAGCAGGTTCTGTCCTCTCCGGCAACTGAGTTAGGAAGGACGCCTGTATCTTTGTAGTGATTGGGTGTATTCACCATGCTTAAAAGGTATATTCCAATGTCTGTTTTTTTTTTTTTTTTTACCCATCTACCAATAGGTGCCCTTCTTTGCGAGGCATTGGAAAACCTCCCTGATCTTTGTGGTTGAATCTGTAATTGAAATGCACTGCTCGACTGAGGGACCTTACAGATAGTTGTACAGTGTCAAGAAAAAGTATGTGAACCCTTTGGAATTACCTGGATTTCTGCATAAATTGGTCATCAAATTTGATCTGATCTTCATCTAAGTCACAACAATAGACAAACATAGTGTGATTAAACTAATTACACATCAATTATTGTATTTGTCTTGTCTATATTGAATTCATCATTTAAACATTCACAGTGTAGGCTGTAAAAAGTATGTGAACCCCTAGGCTAATGACTTCTCCAAAAGCTAATTGGAGTCAGGAGTCAGCTAACCTGGAGTTCAGTCAATGAGACGAGATTGGAGATGTTGGTTAGAGCTGCCTTGCAGCAAAAACACTCACAAAATGATGAGTTTGCTATTCACAAGAAGCATTGCATGATGTGAACCATGCCTCAAACAAAAGAGATCTCAGAAGACCTAAGATTAAGAATTGTTGACTTGCTTAAAGCTGGAAAGGGTTACAAAAGTATCTCTGAAAGCCTTGATGTTCATCAGTCCACGGTAAGGCAAATTCTCTATGAATGGAGAAAGTTCAGCACTGTTAGTACTCTCCTGCAAAGATGACTGCAAAAGCACAACGCAGAAGGCTCAATGTTAAGAAGAATCGTAGAGTGTCAGCTAAAGACTTACAGAAATCTTTGGAACATGCTAACATCTCTGTTGAAGAATCTGCGATACGTAAAACACTAAACAAGATTTGTGTTCATGGAAGGACGCCACAGAAGAAGCCACTGCTGTCCAAAAAAAAACATTGCTGCACGTCTAAAGATGGGAAAAGTGCACCTGGATTTTCCACAGCGCTACTGGCAAAATATTCTGTGAACAGATTAAATTACAGTTGAGTTGTTTGGACGGAACAAACAACACTATGTGTGGAGAAAAAAAGGCACAGCACACCAACAACAAAACCAGTATGGTGGAGGGAGCATCATGGTTTGGGGCTGCTTTACTGCCTCAGGGCCTGGACAGCTTGCTATCAGTGACGGAAAAATGAATTCCCAAGTTTATCAAGACATTTTGCAGGATAATGTTAGGCTATCTGTCCCCCAATTGAAGCTCAACAGAAGTTGGGTGATGCAACAGGACAACCACCCAAAACACAGAACTAAATCAACAACAGAATGGCTTCAACTGAAGACAATACGCCTTCTGGAGTGGTCCAATCAGAGTCCTGACCTCAACCGTTTGAGATGCTGTGGCATGATCTCAAGAGAACAGTTCACACCAGACATCCCAAGAATATTGCTGAACTGAAACAGTTTTGTATAGAGGAATGGTCCAAAATTCCTCCTGACTGTTGTGCAGGTCTGATGCCCAACTACAGAAAACATTTGGTTGAAGTTATTGCTGCCAAAGGAGGGTCAACCAGTTATTAAATCCAAGGGTTCACATACTTTTTCTTTCCACTGTATGTGTAGGGTACAAGATGAGGTGGTCATTCAACAATCACAGTAAACACTATTATTGCACACAGTGTGTCCATGCAACTTATTATGCAACTTGTTACTCCTGAACTTATTGTGGCTTGCCATAACAAAGGGGTTGAATACTTTTATTTAACCTTTAACTAGGCAAGTCAGATAAGAACAAATTCTTGTATAGAATGACGGCCTACCCCAGCCAAAACATCCCCTAACCCAGATGACCCTGGGCCAATTGTGCACCACCCTAACCCGGGACTCCCAATCCCAGCCGGTTATGATACAGCCTGGAATCGAACCAGGGTCTGTAGTGACGCCTCTAATACTGAGATGCAGTGCCTTATAGACCGCTGCGCTACTCGGGAGCCCAACTCATATGACATTATGGGGTATTGTGGGTAGACCAGTGACAGAAATCTATATTTAATCCATTTTAAATTAAGGCTGTAACACAACAAAATATGGAAAAAGCCAAAGGGTGTGAATACTTTCTGAAAGCACTGTAGGCTACTGCAGTCACAGACTGTTATTGTCACAGTGTTCCAGAGGAATAAAAACACCAACTGATCAAATATTTAGCTGCCAGTGACAGGGCACCGAGCTGGACATGGAATCAATCCAGGCATGAGATCAAATATTGAGCTTTGAAAAAAAAACAACCTTAGATTAATAAAGATATCAGGACTTAATTTAATCAATCTATAGCCGACATACAGCCTTCAGATAGCCGACCTACCACAGCTTCTCCTTTTCCATCCCACATACGATATAAACAACCCAATTCATTTACTTACTGTTGGGTCTATAACTGTGTGTCCTGTTTTGTGGTATTGCACATCAAGTGGTTGTTTGTCCACTCAAACAAATCCAGAACAACCATTACTGCCCTCCTTAGAGACCATAAAACAGATAACTTCCCTTTAACACAATCCCACATGGGCTGGATAGGAGAGAGAGAGCCCTGCTTCACTCCGCCTGGATATCTGAGTTCACACTGCAGCCCCGTCATCCATCACACCGCCAGCTGTGTTACACTCGCCACGGGAATTACCATGACAACAGCGCCAGGGTCCCCTGAGCTACAGCCCACGGTAACTACAAGACTTCCCAATAAATCAGACACAGGCGGACAGATGTGGCAACTCGCCCTCCTCTCTCTCTCTCTCTCTCTCTCACCTTCCCGTTCTCCCCCCTTCCATCTCTCTCTCCCTCCTTCCTCCCTCTCTCTATCCCTCCCTCCACTGAGAGATGGAAGGCAGCACTTCCAGCGCCTGGCTGAGGCTGCTTCAGAGACGGCTGACTGGCCGAGCTAAGCTACTGTCAGAGAGGCTTGTTAAATCATTTCCCCAGTCATTTATGGCAAGGATAAGAGACTTCAATCATCCTAAGTAACCAAGCAATTTCCTTTGCCCATTTCATTTGTTTGCCTCCTCTCTCTCGCGCTCGCTCTCTCTCTCACACACACACAAACACCTGGACCGTTTTAATCTTTCATTCAAAGCAAATGGATGTTTCGAATGAGTTTACTTTATGAAAAGAACACCTTTTTTTTTATTTTTTTTGCTTTTCATTGTCAGAATACAGTACTAATGTTGTTACGTAAAGATCAACATTTGGTGAAAGCGGGGGTTACCTATTCATGTTGCAGTGTGGATGAACATCTTCACTATTTACAATTGATCTTGCACATTAAATATTCTGAGAAAGATAATGTGGTAGAGAATGTCCGAGCAAAATGCATAAAAAAAACAATTCGCTCTAAAACAACAACATGCCTATGTAGAAAGCGCTACTATCTCAGATAGTGGCACATTCCCCTCTGGCTCAATGCTCTGCTACACACATCAATATTACATTTACAACCCATCAGTCTCAGCACAGCTGCAGTCTGCTGGTTCATGTCTTAAATGCACTGCTGTAAACCACATTAAAATCATAAGGGCATTGTTCAGTCCTGGCACTGGTACAATCCTCTGGTATTTAGTGTGAAAGGCCAGCATCTGAGGGCAACTAATAGAGGGAGGTCTGAACTGAGCTGTTTCTGTATATTAAATAGAGGATACAATGAGGAGGCATAGGGTTATATACATCATATTTCACAGAGGCGCGCACACACACACACTTAAACCCACACGCTCAAGCAAACTCTGACACTTGGCCACCAGTAGCACCACACACAGAACAATCTTACCCATAATGCACCACTGTAACAACATGTGACAGGAACCAGGTGCCATCCCGGAGACTACTGCTACAGCCAAGGATCAGGATCAGGCCGGAGGAGCAGTGTTTCAAAGGCGAGGGCGCTTTGCTTTAACAACAGAACAACCACAGGCACCACTCACACCAGGTCATTAGTGTTAACTTGGATTTTAACTTGAATTTTTTTTAAATCCTAAATTGTCAAAGTCTAACAACAACAAGAAACTGGGTCTCCCATTTCAGTCTTTTCTCAAGCGGTTTATACTGTTCTGATTGGCGGTGTGAGCTGGAAAATCCACCACGATGACTCATATCAAAGAAGCCCTGTTCCCAAAGTACTGAATGAAAGATGAATGATCTTGGTTTGACACAGTAAAAGGTACTTCCATGGTCGGTGGGATAGGCTTACTCCTGATAGGATGACTGGACTAATCCTAAACCAGGACCATTACTCTGCTCAATTTACAACGCTAAACATTCCCTGGGAACGCAAGCCTTGGAAAACGCACAGGAAACAAAGTGGCAGACATTATGTTAATCTGAAACTGGTGCGGCACAACAAAGAATGAGAAGCGGCTTCTATTTGCATTATCGTGATGAAAAGGTGCCTTGTTTTACGATGAAAGCTGGAAGCATTAAATACTGAGTGCTGTGCTGGATCAGGGAAGACGGGGAACAGGTATGCTGGATGTACTGTACAACTACTGGTCACCCTGAAGAAGCACAGTGATGCCAAAATGTTGGTGTTTTTTTTACCCTATAAATGACTGGGAGGTTATACATATGGAGTGTTTACTCTCTTTGATTTTATAGTTTACAGTTTATTATCCCTTAGTCAGCACCTCACCACTAAATCATTTTATCTGGGTGTGCGCCAGCTCATGCTTTTTATTGCCTACTGGTTAACAACACAGA